>NC_092715.1:17566157-17769542 GCF_047496885.1 Scyliorhinus torazame
TTCACTGTGACGCTGACTGCAGGACACTCTTCCCAGACTGCTTCACTGTAATGCTGACAGCACGATACTCTTCCCAGACTGCTTCACTGTGACGCTGACTGCAGGACACTCTTCCTAGACTGATTCACTATGACGCTGACTGCAGGACGCTCTTCACAGACTGCTTCACTGTGACGCTGGCTGCAGGAAGCTCTTCACAGACTGCTTCACTGTGACGCTGACTGCAGTACACTCTTCCCGGACTACTTCACTGTGACGCTGACTGCAGGACACTCTTCCCAGACTGCTTCACTATGACGCTGACTGCAGGACGCTCTTCACAGACTGCTTCACTGTGATACTGACTGCAGGACACTCTTCCCAGACTACTTCACTGTGACGCTGACTGCAGGACATTCTTCCCAGAATGCTTCACTGTGACGCTGACTGCAGGACACTGTTCCCAGACTGCTTCATTGTGATGCTGACTGTAGGACACTCTTCCCAGACTGCTTCACTGTGACGCTGACTGCAGGACACTCTTCCCAGACTGCTTCACTGTGACGCTGGCTGCAGGAAGCTCTTCCCAGACTGCTTCACTGTGACGCTGACTGCAGGACACTCTTCACAGACTGCTTCACTATGACGCTGACTGCAGCACGCTCTTCCCAGACTGCTTCACTGTGATGCTGGCTGCAGGACACTCTTCCCAACCTGCTTCACTGTGATGCTGACTGCAGGATACTCTTCCCAGACTGCTTCACTGTGATGTTGATGCAGGATGCTCTACCCAGACAGCTTCACTGTGACACTGACTGCAGGAAGCTCTTCCCAGACTGCTTCACTGTGACACTGACTGCAGGACACTCTTCCCAGACTGCTTCCCTGTGAAGCTGACTGCAGGACGCTCTTCCCAGACTGCTTCACTATGACGCTGACTGCAGGACGCTCTTCCCAGACTGCTTCACTGTGATGTTCACTGCGGGGCACTCTACCCAGACTGCTTCACTGTGATGCTGACAACGGGACACTCTTCCCAGACTGCTTCACTGTGACACTGACTGCAGGACACTCTACCCAGACTCCTTCACTGTGACGCTGACTGCAGGGTACACTTCCCAAACTGCTTCATTGCGATGCTGACTACGGGACACTCTTCCCAGACTGCTTCACTGTGACGCTGACTGCAGGACACTCTTCCCAGACTGCTTCACTGTAATGCTGACTGCAGGACACTGTTCCCAGACTGCTTTACTGTAATGCTGACTGTGGCACACTCTTCCCAGACTGCTTCATTGTGACGCTGACTGCAGGACACTCTTCCCAGACTACTTCACTGTGATGCTGACTGCAGGAAGCTCTTCCCAGACTGCTTCACTGTGATACTGACTGCAGGACACTCTTCCCAGACTGCTTCACTATGACACTGACAGCAGGACGCTCTTCCCAGACTGCTTCACTGTGATGCTGACTGCAGGACACACTTCCCAGACTGCTTCACTGTGACGCTGACTGCAGGACGCTCTTCACTGACTGCTTCACTATGACGCTGTCTGCAGGACGCTCTTCACAGACTGCTTCACTGTGACGCTGACTGCAGGACACTCTTCCCAGACTGCTTCACTGTGATACTGACTGCAGGAAGCTCTTCCCAGACTGCTTCACTATGACACTGACAGCAGGACGCTCTTCACAGACAGCTTCACTGTAACGCTGACTGCAGGACACACTTCTAAGACTGCTTCACTGTGATGCTGACAGCAGGACGCACTTCCCAGACTGCTTCACTGTAATGCTGACTGCACGATACTCTTCCCAGACTGCTTCACTGTGACGCTGACTGCAGGACACACTTCCCAGACTTCTTCACTGTGACGCTGACTGCAGGACGCTCTTCACAGACTGCTTCACTGTGACGCTGACTGCAAGACACTCTTCCCAGACTGCTTCACTGTGATACTGACTGCAGGAAGCTCTTTCCAGACTGCTTCACTGTGACGCTGACTGCAGGACGCTCTTCACAGACAGCTTCACTGTAACGCTGACTGCAGGACACACTTCTAAGACTGCTTCACTGTGATGCTGACTGCAGGACACACTTCCCAGACTGCTTCACTGTAATGCTGACTGCACGATACTCTTCCCAGACTGCTTCACTGTGACGCTGACAGCAGGACACTCTTCCCAGACTGCTTCACTGTAATGCTGACAGCACGATACTCTTCCCAGACTGCTTCACTGTGACGCTGACTGCAGGACACTCTTCCTAGACTGATTCACTATGACGCTGACTGCAGGACGCTCTTCCCAGACTGCTTCACTGTGACGCTGACTGCAGGACGCTCTTCACTGACTGCTTCACTATGACGCTGTCTGCAGGACTCTCTTCACAGACTGCTTCACTGTGACGCTGACTGCAGGACACTCTTCCCAGACTGCTTCACTGTGATACTGACTGCAGGAAGCTCTTCCCAGACTGCTTCACTATGACACTGACAGCAGGACTCTCTTCACAGACAGCTTCACTGTAAGGCTGACTGCAGGACACACTTCTAAGACTGCTTCACTGTGTTGCTGACTGCAGGACGCACTTCCCAGACTGCTTCACTGTAATGCTGACTGCACGATACTCTTCCCAGACTGCTTCACTGTGACGCTGACTGCAGGACACTCTTCCCAGACTGCTTCACTGTAATGCTGACAGCACGATACTCTTCCCAGACTGCTTCACTGTGACGCTGACTGCAGGACACTCTTCCTAGACTGATTCACTATGACGCTGACTGCAGGACGCTCTTCACAGACTGCTTCACTGTGACGCTGGCTGCAGGAAGCTCTTCACAGACTGCTTCACTGTGACGCTGACTGCAGTACACTCTTCCCGGACTACTTCACTGTGACGCTGACTGCAGGACACTCTTCCCAGACTGCTTCACTATGACGCTGACTGCAGGACGCTCTTCACAGACTGCTTCACTGTGATACTGACTGCAGGACACTCTTCCCAGACTACTTCACTGTGACGCTGACTGCAGGACATTCTTCCCAGAATGCTTCACTGTGACGCTGACTGCAGGACACTGTTCCCAGACTGCTTCATTGTGATGCTGACTGTAGGACACTCTTCCCAGACTGCTTCACTGTGACGCTGACTGCAGGACACTCTTCCCAGACTGCTTCACTGTGACGCTGGCTGCAGGAAGCTCTTCCCAGACTGCTTCACTGTGACGCTGACTGCAGGACACTCTTCACAGACTGCTTCACTATGACGCTGACTGCAGCACGCTCTTCCCAGACTGCTTCACTGTGATGCTGGCTGCAGGACACTCTTCCCAACCTGCTTCACTGTGATGCTGACTGCAGGATCCCCTTCCCAGACTGCTTCACTGTGATGTTGATGCAGGATGCTCTACCCAGACAGCTTCACTGTGACACTGACTGCAGGAAGCTCTTCCCAGACTGCTTCACTGTGACACTGACTGCAGGACACTCTTCCCAGACTGCTTCCCTGTGAAGCTGACTGCAGGACGCTCTTCCCAGACTGCTTCACTATGACGCTGACTGCAGGACGCTCTTCCCAGACTGCTTCACTGTGATGTTCACTGCGGGGCACTCTACCCAGACTGCTTCACTGTGATGCTGACTACGGGACACTCTTCCCAGACTGCTTCACTGTGACACTGACTGCAGGACACTCTACCCAGACTCCTTCACTGTGACGCTGACTGCAGGGTACACTTCCCAAACTGCTTCATTGCGATGCTGACTACGGGACACTCTTCCCAGACTGCTTCACTGTGACGCTGACTGCAGGACACTCTTCCCAGACTGCTTCACTGTAATGCTGACTGCAGGACACTGTTCCCAGACTGCTTTACTGTAATGCTGACTGTGGCACACTCTTCCCAGACTGCTTCATTGTGACGCTGACTGCAGGACACTCTTCCCAGACTACTTCACTGTGATGCTGACTGCAGGAAGCTCTTCCCAGACTGCTTCACTGTGATACTGACTGCAGGACACTCTTCCCAGACTGCTTCACTATGACACTGACAGCAGGACGCTCTTCACAGACTGCTTCACTGTAACGCTGACTGCAGGACACTCTTCCCAGACTTCTTCACTGTAATGCTGACTGCACGATACTCTTCCCAGACTGCTTCACTGTGACACTGACTGCAGGACACTCTTCCCAGACTGCTTCACTGTAATGCTGACAGCACGATACTCTTCCCAGACTGCTTCACTGTGATGCTGACTGCAGGACACACTTCCCAGACTGCTTCACTGTGACGCTGACTGCAGGACGCTCTTCACTGACTGCTTCACTATGACGCTGTCTGCAGGACGCTCTTCACAGACTGCTTCACTGTGACGCTGACTGCAGGACACTCTTCCCAGACTACTTCACTGTGATGCTGACTGCAGGAAGCTCTTCCCAGACTGCTTCACTGTGATACTGACTGCAGGACACTCTTCCCAGACTGCTTCATTGTGACGCTGACTGCAGGACACTCTTCCCAGACTACTTCACTGTGATGCTGACTGCAGGAAGCTCTTCCCAGACTGCTTCACTGTGATACTGACTGCAGTACACTCTTCCCAGACTGCTTCACTATGAGACTGACAGCAGGACGCTCTTCACAGACTGCTTCACTGTAACGCTGACTGCAGGACACTCTTCCCAGACTTCTTCACTGTAATGCTGACTGCACGATACTCTTCCCAGACTGCTTCACTGTGACGCTGACTGCAGGACACTCTTCCCAGACTGCTTCACTGTAATGCTGACAGCACGATACTCTTCCCAGACTGCTTCACTGTGACGCTGACTGCAGGACACTCTTCCCAGACTGCTTCACTGTGATACTGACTGCAGGAAGCTCTTCCCAGACTGCTTCACTATGACACTGACAGCAGGACGCTCTTCACAGACAGCTTCACTGTAACGCTGACTGCAGGACACACTTCTAAGACTGCTTCACTGTGATGCTGACTGCACGATACTCTTCCCAGACTGCTTCACTGTGAAGCTGACTGCAGGACACACTTCCCAGACTTCTTCACTGTGACGCTGACTGCAGGACGCTCTTCACAGACTGCTTCACTATGACGCTGCCTGCAGGACGCTCTTCACAGACTGCTTCACTGTGACGCTGACTGCAAGACACTCTTCCCAGACTGCTTCACTGTGATACTGACTGCAGGAAGCTCTTTCCAGACTGCTTCACTGTGACGCTGACTGCAGGACGCTCTTCACAGACAGCTTCACTGTAACGCTGACTGCAGGACACACTTCTAAGACTGCTTCACTGTGATGCTGACTGCAGGACACACTTCCCAGACTGCTTCACTGTAATGCTGACTGCACGATACTCTTCCCAGACTGCTTCACTGTGACGCTGACTGCAGGACACTCTTCCCAGACTGCTTCACTGTAATGCTGACAGCACGATACTCTTCCCAGACTGCTTCACTGTGACGCTGACTGCAGGACACTCTTCCTAGACTGATTCACTATGACGCTGACTGCAGGACGCTCTTCACAGACTGCTTCACTGTGATACTGACTGCAGGACACTCTTCCCAGACTACTTCACTGTGACGCTGACTGCAGGACATTCTTCCCAGAATGCTTCACTGTGACGCTGACTGCAGGACACTGTTCCCAGACTGCTTCATTGTGACGCTGACTGCAGGACAGTCTTCACAGACTGCTTCACTGTGACGCTGACTGCAGCACGCTCTTCCCAGACTGCTTCACTGTGATGCTGGCTGCAGGACACTCTTCCCAACCTGCTTCACTGTGATGCTGACTGCAGGATACTCTTCCCAGACTGCTTCACTGTGATGTTGATGCAGGATGCTCTTCCCAGACAGCTTCACTGTGACACTGACTGCAGGAAGCTCTTCCCAGACTGCTTCACTGTGACACTGATTGCAACACACTCTTCCCAGACTGCTTCCCTGTGAAGCTGACTGCAGGACGCTCTTCCCAGACTGCTTCACTATGACGCTGACTGCAGGACGCTGTTCCCAGACTGCTTCACTGTGATGTTGACTGCGGGGCACACTACCCAGACTGCTTCACTGTGATGCTGACTACGGGACACTCTTCCCAGACTGCTTCACTGTGACACTGACTGCAGGACACTCTTCCCAGACTCCTTCACTGTGACGCTGACTGCAGGGTACACTTCCCAAACTGCTTCATTGCGATGCTGACTACGGGACACTCTTCCCAGACTGCTTCACTGTGACGCTGATTGCAGGACACTCTTCCCAGACTGCTTCACTGTAATGCTGACTGCAGGAAGCTCTTCCCAGACTGCTTCACTGTGATACTGACTGCAGGACACTCTTCCCAGACTGCTTCACTATGACACTGACAGCAGGACGCTCTTCACAGACTGCTTCACTGTAACGCTGACTGCAGGACACACTTCCCAGACTTCTTCACTGTAATGCTGACTGCACGATACTCTTCCCAGACTGCTTCACTGTGACGCTGACTGCAGGACACTCTTCCCAGACTGCTTCACTGTAATTCAGACAGCACGATACTCTTCCCAGACTGCTTCACTGTGATGCTGACTGCAGGACACACTTCCCAGACTGCTTCACTGTGACGCTGACTGCAGGACGCTCTTCACTGACTGCTTCACTATGACGCTGTCTGCAGGACGCTCTTCACAGACTGCTTCACTGTGACGCTGACTGCAGGACACTCTTCCCAGACTGCTTCACTGTGATACTGACTGCAGGAAGCTCTTCCCAGACTGCTTCACTATGACACTGACAGCAGGACTCTCTTCACAGACAGCTTCACTGTAAGGCTGACTGCAGGACACACTTCTAAGACTGCTTCACTGTGTTGCTGACTGCAGGACGCACTTCCCAGACTGCTTCACTGTAATGCTGACTGCACGATACTCTTCCCAGACTGCTTCACTGTGACGCTGACTGCAGGACACTCTTCCCAGACTGCTTCACTGTAATGCTGACAGCACGATACTCTTCCCAGACTGCTTCACTGTGACGCTGACTGCAGGACACTCTTCCTAGACTGATTCACTATGACGCTGACTGCAGGACGCTCTTCACAGACTGCTTCACTGTGACGCTGGCTGCAGGAAGCTCTTCACAGACTGCTTCACTGTGACGCTGACTGCAGGACACTCTTCCCGGACTACTTCACTGTGACGCTGACTGCAGGACACTCTTCCCAGACTGCTTCACTATGACGCTGACTGCAGGACGCTCTTCACAGACTGCTTCACTGTGATACTGACTGCAGGACACTCTTCCCAGACTACTTCACTGTGACGCTGACTGCAGGACATTCTTCCCAGAATGCTTCACTGTGACGCTGACTGCAGGACACTGTTCCCAGACTGCTTCATTGTGATGCTGACTGTAGGACACTCTTCCCAGACTGCTTCACTGTGACGCTGACTGCAGGACACTCTTCCCAGACTGCTTCACTGTGACGCTGGCTGCAGGAAGCTCTTCCCAGACTGCTTCACTGTGACGCTGACTGCAGGACACTCTTCACAGACTGCTTCACTATGACGCTGACTGCAGCACGCTCTTCCCAGACTGCTTCACTGTGATGCTGGCTGCAGGACATTCTTCCCAACCTGCTTCACTGTGATGCTGACTGCAGGATACTCTTCCCAGACTGCTTCACTGTGATGTTGATGCAGGATGCTCTACCCAGACAGCTTCACTGTGACACTGACTGCAGGAAGCTCTTCCCAGACTGCTTCACTGTGACACTGACTGCAGGACACTCTTCCCAGATTGCTTCCCTGTGAAGCTGACTGCAGGACGCTCTTCCCAGACTGCTTCACTATGACGCTGACTGCAGGACGCTCTTCCCAGACTGCTTCACTGTGACGCTGACTGCAGGGTACACTTCCCAAACTGCTTCATTGCGATGCTGACTACGGGACACTCTTCCCAGACTGCTTCACTGTGACGCTGACTGCAGGACACTCTTCCCAGACTGCTTCACTGAAATGCTGACTGCAGGACACTGTTCCCAGACTGCTTTACTGTAATGCTGACTGTGGCAGACTCTTCCCAGACTGCTTCATTGTGACGCTGACTGCAGGACACTCTTCCCAGACTACTTCACTGTGATGCTGACTGCAGGAAGCTCTTCCCAGACTGCTTCACTGTGATACTGACTGCAGGACACTCTTCCCAGACTGCTTCACTATGACACTGACAGCAGGACGCTATTCACAGACTGCTTCACTGTAACGCTGACTGCAGGACACTCTTCCCAGACTTCTTCACTGTAATGCTGACTGCACGATACTCTTCCCAGACTGCTTCACTGTGACGCTGACTGCAGGACACTCTTCCCAGACTGCTTCACTGTAATGCTGACAGCACGATACTCTTCCCCAACTGCTTCACTGTGATGCTGACTGCAGGACACACTTCCCAGACTGCTTCACTGTGACGCTGACTGCAGGACGCTCTTCACTGACTGCTTCACTATGACGCTGTCTGCAGGACGCTCTTCACAGACTGCTTCACTGTGACGCTGACTGCAGGACACTCTTCCCAGATTGCTTCACTGTGATACTGACTGCAGGAAGCTCTTCCCAGACTGCTTCACTATGACACTGACAGTAGGACGCTCTTCACAGACAGCTTCACTGTAACGCTGACTGCAGGACACACTTCTAAGACTGCTTCACTGTGATGCTGACAGCAGGACGCACTTCCCAGACTGCTTCACTGTAATGCTGACTGCACGATACTCTTCCCAGACTGCTTCACTGTGACGCTGACTGCAGGACACTCTTCCCAGACTGCTTCACTGTAATGCTGACTGCACGATACTCTTCCCAGACTGCTTCACTGTGACGCTGACTGCAGGACACACTTCCCAGACTTCTTCACTGTGACGCTGACTGCAGGACGCTCTTCACAGACTGCTTCACTATGACGCTGCCTGCAGGACGCTCTTCACAGACTGCTTCACTGTGACGCTGACTGCAAGACACTCTTCCCAGACTGCTTCACTGTGATACTGACTGCAGGAAGCTCTTTCCAGACTGCTTCACTATGACACTGACTGCAGGACGCTCTTCACAGACAGCTTCACTGTAACGCTGACTGCAGGACACACTTCTAAGACTGCTTCACTGTGATGCTGACTGCAGGACACACTTCCCAGACATCTTCACTGTAATGCTGACTGCACGATACTCTTCCCAGACTGCTTCACTGTGATGCTGACTGCAGGACACTCTTCCCAGACTGCTTCACTGTAATGCTGACAGCACGATACTCTTCCCAGACTGCTTCACTGTGACGCTGACTGCAGGACACTCTTCCTAGACTGATTCACTATGACGCTGACTGCAGGACGCTCTTCACAGACTGCTTCACTGTGACGCTGGCTGCAGGAAGCTCTTCACAGACTGCTTCACTGTGACGCTGACTGCAGGACACTCTTCCCGGACTACTTCACTGTGACGCTGACTGCAGGACACTCTTCCCAGACTGCTTCACTATGACGCTGACTGCAGGACGCTCTTCACAGACTGCTTCACTGTGATACTGACTGCAGGACACTCTTCCCAGACTACTTCACTGTGACGCTGACTGCAGGACATTCTTCCCAGAATGCTTCACTGTGACGCTGACTGCAGGACACTGTTCCCAGACTGCTTCATTGTGACGCTGACTGCAGGACACTCTTCACAGACTGCTTCACTGTGACGCTGACTGCAGCACGCTCTTCCCAGACTGCTTCACTGTGATGCTGGCTGCAGGACACTCTTCCCAACCTGCTTCACTGTGATGCTGACTGCAGGATACTCTTCCCAGACTGCTTCACTGTGATGTTGATGCAGGATGCTCTTCCCAGACAGCTTCACTGTGACACTGACTGCAGGAAGCTCTTCCCAGACTGCTTCACTGTGACACTGATTGCAGGACACTCTTCCCAGACTGCTTCCCTGTGAAGCTGACTGCAGGACGTTCTTCCCAGACTGCTTCACTATGACGCTGACTGCAGGACGCTGTTCCCAGACTGCTTCACTGTGAAGTTGACTGCGGGGCACTCTACCCAGACTGCTTCACTGTGATGCTGACTACGGGACACTCTTCCCAGACTGCTTCACTGTGACACTGACTGCAGGACACTCTTCCCAGACTCCTTCACTGTGATGCTGACTGCAGGGTACACTTCCCAAACTGCTTCATTGCGATGCTGACTACGGGACACTCTTCCCAGACTGCTTCACTGTGACGCTGACTGCAGGACACTCTTCCCAGACTGCTTCACTGTAATGCTGACTGCAGGACACTGTTCCCAGACTGCTTTACTGTAATGCTGACTGTGGCACACTCTTCCCAGACTGCTTCATTGTGACGCTGACTGCAGGACACTCTTCCCAGACTACTTCACTGTGATGCTGACTGCAGGAAGCTCTTCCCAGACTGCTTCACTGTGATACTGACTGCAGGACACTCTTCCCAGACTGCTTCACTATGACACTGACAGCAGGACGCTCTTCACAGACTGCTTCACTGTAACGCTGACTGCAGGACACACTTCCCAGACTTCTTCACTGTAATGCTGACTGCACGATACTCTTCCCAGACTGCTTCACTGTGACGCTGACTGCAGGACACTCTTCCCAGACTGCTTCACTGCAATGCAGACAGCACGATACTCTTCCCAGACTGCTTCACTGTGATGCTGACTGCAGGACACACTTCCCAGACTGCTTCACTGTGACGCTGACTGCAGGACGCTCTTCACTGACTGCTTCACTATGACGCTGTCTGCAGGACGCTCTTCACAGACTGCTTCACTGTGACGCTGACTGCAGGACACTCTTCCCAGACTGCTTCACTGTGATACTGACTGCAGGAAGCTCTTCCCAGACTGCTTCACTATGACACTGACAGCAGGACTCTCTTCACAGACAGCTTCACTGTAAGGCTGACTGCAGGACACACTTCTAAGACTGCTTCACTGTGTTGCTGACTGCAGGACGCACTTCCCAGACTGCTTCACTGTAATGCTGACTGCACGATACTCTTCCCAGACTGCTTCACTGTGACGCTGACTGCAGGACACTCTTCCCAGACTGCTTCACTGTAATGCTGACTGCACGATACTCTTCCCAGACTGCTTCACTGTGACGCTGACTGCAGCACACTCTTCCCAGACTGATTCACTATGACGCTGACTGCAGGACGCTCTTCACAGACTGCTTCACTGTGACGCTGACTGCAGGACACTCTTCCAGGACTACTTCACTGTGACGCTGACTGCAGGACACTCTTCCCAGACTTCTTCACTATGACACTGACAGCAGGACGCTCTTCACAGACAGCTTCACTGTGACACTGACTGCAGGAAGCTCGTCCCAAACTGCTTCACTGTGACACTGACTGCAGGACACTCTTCCCAGACTGCTTCCCTGTGAAGCTGACTGCAGGACGCTCTTCCCAGACTGCTTCACTATGACGCTGACTGCAGGACGCTGTTCCCAGACTGCTTCACTGTGATGTTGACTGCGGGGCACTCTACCCAGACTGCTTCACTGTGATGCTGACTACGGGACACTCTTCCCAGACTGCTTCACTGTGACACTGACTGCAGGACACTCTTCCCGGACTACTTCACTGTGACGCTGACTGCAGGACACTCTTCCCAGACTGCTTCACTGTGATGCTGGCTGCAGGACACTCTTCCCAACCTGCTTCACTGTGATGCTGACTGCAGGATACTCTTCCCAGACTGCTTCACTGTGATGTTGATGCAGGATGCTCTACCCAGACAGCTTCACTGTGACACTGACTGCAGCAAGCTCTTCACAGACTGCTTCACTGTGACACTGACTGCAGGACACTCTTCCCAGACTGCTTCCCTGTGAAGCTGACTGCAGGACGCTCTTCCCAGACTGCTTCACTATGACGCTGACTGCAGGACGCTGTTCCCAGACTGCTTCACTGTGATGTTGACTGCGGGGCACTCTCCCCAGACTGCTTCACTGTGATGCTGACTACGGGACACTCTTCCCAGACTGCTTCACTGTGACACTGACTGCAGGACACTCTACCCAGACTCCTTCACTGTGACGCTGACTGCAGGGTACACTTCCCAAACTGCTTCATTGCGATGCTGACTACGGGACACTCTTCCCAGACTGCTTCACTGTGATACTGACTGCAGGACACTCTTCCCAGACTGCTTCACTATGACACTGACAGCAGGACGCTCTTCACAGACTGCTTCACTGTAACGCTGACTGCAGGACACTCTTCCCAGACTTCTTCACTGTAATGCTGACTGCACGATACTCTTCCCAGACTGCTTCACTGTGACGCTGACTGCAGGACACTCTTCCCAGACTGCTTCACTGTAATGCTGATAGCACGATACTCTTCCCAGACTGCTTCACTGTGATGCTGACTGCAGGACACACTTCCCAGACTGCTTCACTGTGACGCTGACTGCAGGACGCTCTTCACTGACTGCTTCACTATGACGCTGTCTGCAGGACGCTCTTCACAGACTGCTTCACTGTGACGCTGAGTGCAGGACACTCTTCCCAGACTGCTTCACTGTGATACTGACTGCAGGAAGCTCTTCCCAGACTGCTTCACTATGACACTGACAGCAGGACGCTCTTCACAGACAGCTTCACTGTAACGCTGACTGCAGGACACACTTCTAAGACTGCTTCACTGTGATGCTGACTGCAGGACGCACTTCCCAGACTGCTTCACTGTAATGCTGACTGCACGATACTCTTCCCAGACTGCTTCACTGTGACGCTGACTGCAGGACACTCTTCCCAGACTGCTTCACTGTAATGCTGACTGCACGATACTCTTCCCAGACTGCTTCACTGTGACGCTGACTGCAGGACACACTTCCCAGACTTCTTCACTGTGACGCTGACTGCAGGACGCTCTTCACAGACTGCTTCACTATGACGCTGCCTGCAGGACGCTCTTCACAGACTGCTTCACTGTGACGCTGACTGCAGGACACTCTTCCCAGACTGCTTCACTGTGATACTGACTGCAGGAAGCTCTTTCCAGACTGCTTCACTATGACACTGACTGCAGGACGCTCTTCACAGACAGCTTCACTGTAACGCTGACTGCAGGACACACTTCTAAGACTGCTTCACTGTGATGCTGACTGCAGGACACACTTCCCAGACTGCTTCACTGTAATGCTGACTGCACGATACTCTTCCCAGACTGCTTCACTGTGACGCTGACTGCAGGACACTCTTCCCAGACTGCTTCATTGTAATGCTGACAGCACGATACCCTTCCCAGACTGCTTCACTGTGACGCTGACTGCAGGACACTCTTCCCAGACTGATTCACTATGACGCTGACTGCAGGACGCTCTTCACAGACTGCTTCACTGTGACGCTGGCTGCAGGAAGCTCTTCAGAGACTGCTTCACTGTGACACTGACGGCAGGACACTCTTCCCGGACTACTTCACTGTGACGCTGACTGAAGGACACTGTTCCCAGACTGCTTCATTGTGACGCTGACTGCAGGACACTCTTCACAGACTGCTTCACTGTGACGCTGACTGCAGCACGCTCTTCCCAGACTGCTTCACTGTGATGCTGGCTGCAGGACACTCTTCCCAACCTGCTTCACTGTGATGCTGACTGCAGGATACTCTTCCCAGACTGCTTCACTGTGATGTTGATGCAGGATGCTCTACCCAGACAGCTTCACTGTGACACTGACTGCAGCAAGCTCTTCCCAGACTGCTTCACTGTGACACTGACTGCAGGACACTCTTCCCAGACTGCTTCCCTGTGAAGCTGACTGCAGGACGCTCTTCCCAGACTGCTTCACTATGACGCTGACTGCAGGACGCTGTTCCCAGACTGCTTCACTGTGATGTTGACTGCGGGGCACTCTCCCCAGACTGCTTCACTGTGATGCTGACTACGGGACACTCTTCCCAGACTGCTTCACTGTGACACTGACTGCAGGACACTCTACCCAGACTCCTTCACTGTGACGCTGACTGCAGGGTACACTTCCCAAACTGCTTCATTGCGATGCTGACTACGGGACACTCTTCCCAGACTGCTTCACTGTGACGCTGACTGCAGGACACTCTTCCCAGACTGCTTCACTGTAATGCTGACTGCAGGACACTGTTCCAGACTGCTTTACTGTAATGCTGACTGTGGCACACTCTTCCCAGACTGCTTCATTGTGACGCTGACTGCAGGACACTCTTCCCAGACTACTTCACTGTGATGCTGACTGCAGGAAGCTCTTCCCAGACTGCTTCACTGTGATACTGACTGCAGGACACTCTTCCCAGACTGCTTCACTATGACACTGACAGCAGGACGCTGTTCACAGACTGCTTCACTGTAACGCTGACTGCAGGACACTCTTCCCAGACTTCTTCACTGTAATGCTGACTGCACGATACTCTTCCCAGACTGCTTCACTGTGACGCTGACTGCAGGACACTCTTCCCAGACTGCTTCACTGTAATGCTGACAGCACGATACTCTTCCCAGACTGCTTCACTGTGATGCTGACTGCAGGACACACTTCCCAGACTGCTACACTGTGACGCTGACTGCAGGACACTCTTCACAGACTGCTTCACTGTGACGCTGACTGCAGCAAGCTCTTCCCAGACTGCTTCACTGTGATGCTGGCTGCAGGACACTCTTCCCAACCTGCTTCACTGTGATGCTGACTGCAGGATACTCTTCCCAGACTGCTTCACTGTGATGTTGATGCAGGATGCTCTTCCCAGACAGCTTCACTGTGACACTGACTGCAGGAAGCTCTTCCCAGACTGCTTCACTGTGACACTGATTGCAGGACACTCTTCCCAGACTGCTTCCCTGTGAAGCTGACTGCAGGACGCTCTTCCCAGACTGCTTCACTATGACGCTGACTGCAGGACGCTGTTCCCAGACTGCTTCACTGTGATGCTGACTACGGGACACTCTTCCCAGACTGCTTCACTGTGACACTGACTGCAGGACACTCTTCCCAGACTCCTTCACTGTGACGCTGACTGCAGGGTACACTTCCCAAACTGCTTCATTGCGATGCTGACTACGGGACACCCTTCCCAGACTGCTTCACTGTGACGCTGACTGCAGGACACTCTTCCCAGACTGCTTCACTGTAATGCTGACTGCAGGACACTGTTCCCAGACTGCTTTACTGTAATGCTGACTGTGGCACACTCTTCCCAGACTGCTTCATTGTGACGCTGACTGCAGGACACTCTTCCCAGACTACTTCACTGTGATGCTGACTGCAGGAAGCTTATCCCAGACTGCTTCACTGTGATACTGACTGCAGGACACTCTTCCCAAACTGCTTCACTATGACACTGACAGCAGGACGCTGTTCACAGACTGCTTCACTGTAACGCTGACTGCAGGACACTCTTCCCAGACTTCTTCACTGTAATGCTGACTGCACGATACTCTTCCCAGACTGCTTCACTGTGACGCTGACTGCAGGACACTCTTCCCAGACTGCTTCACTGTAATGCTGACAGCACGATACTCTTCCCAGACTGCTTCACTGTGATGCTGACTGCAGGACACACTTCCCAGACTGCTACACTGTGACGCTGACTGCAGGACACTCTTCACAGACTGCTTCACTATGACGCTGACTGCAGCACGCTCTTCCCAGACTGCTTCACTGTGATGCTGGCTGCAGGACACTCTTCCCAACCTGCTTCACTGTGATGCTGACTGCAGGATACTCTTCCCAGACTGCTTCACTGTGATGTTGATGCAGGATGCTCTTCCCAGACAGCTTCACTGTGACACTGACTGCAGGAAGCTCTTCCCAGACTGCTTCACTGTGACACTGATTGCAGGACACTCTTCCCAGACTGCTTCCCTGTGAAGCTGACTGCAGGACGCTCTTCCCAGACTGCTTCACTATGACGCTGACTGCAGGACGCTGTTCCCAGACTGCTTCACTGTGATGCTGACTACGGGACACTCTTCCCAGACTGCTTCACTGTGACACTGACTGCAGGACACTCTTCCCAGACTCCTTCACTGTGACGCTGACTGCAGGGTACACTTCCCAAACTGCTTCATTGCGATGCTGACTACGGGACACCCTTCCCAGACTGCTTCACTGTGACGCTGACTGCAGGACACTCTTCCCAGACTGCTTCACTGTAATGCTGACTGCAGGACACTGTTCCCAGACTGCTTTACTGTAATGCTGACTGTGGCACACTCTTCCCAGACTGCTTCATTGTGACGCTGACTGCAGGACACTCTTCCCAGACTACTTCACTGTGATGCTGACTGCAGGAAGCTTATCCCAGACTGCTTCACTGTGATACTGACTGCAGGACACTCTTCCCAGACTGCTTCACTATGACACTGACAGCAGGACGCTCTTCACAGACTGCTTCACTGTAACGCTGACTGCAGGACACACTTCCCAGACTTCTTCACTGTAATGCTGACTGCACGATACTCTTCCCAGACTGCTTCACTGTGACGCTGACTGCAGGACACTCTTCCCAGACTGCTTCACTGTAATGCAGACAGCACGATACTCTTCCCAGACTGCTTCACTGTGATGCTGACTGCAGGACACACTTCCCAGACTGCTTCACTGTGACGCTGACTGCAGGACGCTCTTCACTGACTGCTTCACTTTGACGCTGTCTGCAGGACGCTCTTCACAGACTGCTTCACTGTGACGCTGACTGCAGGACACTCTTCCCAGACTGCTTCACTGTGATACTGACTGCAGGAAGCTCTTCCCAGACTGCTTCACTATGACACTGACAGCAGGACTCTCTTCACAGACAGCTTCACTGTAAGGCTGACTGCAGGACACACTTCTAAGACTGCTTCACTGTGTTGCTGACTGCAGGACGCACTTCCCAGACTGCTTCACTGTAATGCTGACTGCACGATACTCTTCCCAGACTGCTTCACTGTGACGCTGACTGCAGGACACTCTTCCCAGACTGCTTCACTGTAATGCTGACTGCACGATACTCTTCCCAGACTGCTTCACTGTGACGCTGACTACAGCACACTCTTCCCAGACTTATTCACTATGACGCTGACTGCAGGACGCTCTTCACAGACTGCTTCACTGTGACGCTGACTGCAGGACACTCTTCCCGGACTACTTCACTGTGACGCTGACTGCAGGACACTCTTCCCAGACTTCTTCACTATGACACTGACAGCAGGACGCTCTTCACAGACTGCTTGACTGTGACGCTGACTGCAGGACACTCTTCCCAGACTGCTTCACTGTGACGCTGACTGCAGGACACTGTTCCCAGACTGCTTCATTGTGATGCTGACTGTAGGACACTCTTCCCAGACTGCTTCACTGTGACGCTGACTGCAGGACCCTCTTCACAGACTGCTTCACTGTGTCGCTGGCTGCAGGAAGCTCTTCCCAGACTGCTTCACTGTGACGCTGACTGCAGGACACCCTTCCCTGACTGCTTCACTGTGATGCTGGCTGCAGGATACTCTTCCCAGACTGCTTCACTGTGATGCTGACTGCAGGCTGCTCTTCCCAGACAGCTTCACTGTGACACTGACTGCAGGAAGCTCTTCCCAGACTGCTTCACTGTGACACTGACTGCAGGACACTCTTCCCAGACTGCTTCCCTGTGATGCTGACTGCAGGACGCTCTTCCCAGACTGCTTCACTATGACGCTGACTGCAGGACACTCTTCCCAGACTGCTTCACTGTGACGCTGACTATGGGACACTCTTCCCAGACTGCTTCACTGTGTTGCTGTCTGCAGGACGCTGCTCCCAGACTGCTTCACTGTGATGTTGACTGCGGGGCACTCTACCCAGACTGCTTCACTGTGATGCTGTCTACAGGACACTCTTCCCAGACTGCTTCACTGTGACACTGACTGCAGGACACTCTTCCCAAACTGCTTCATTGCGATGCTGACTACGGGACACTCTTCCCAGACTGCTTAACCTTGACGCTGACTGCAGGACACTCTTCCCAGACTGCTTCACTGTGACGCTGACTGCAGGGTACACTTCCCAAACTGCTTCATTGCGATGCTGACTACGGGACACTCTTCCCAGACTGCTTAACCTTGACGCTGACTGCAGGACACTCTTCCCAGACTGCTTCACTGTGATGCTGACTGCAGGACACTCTTCCCAGACTGCTTTACTGTAATGCTGACTGTGGCACTCTCTTCCCAGACTGCTCCATTGTGACGCTGACTGCAGGACACTCTTCCCAGACTACTTCACTGTGATGCTGACTGCAGGCCACTCTTCCCAGACTGCTTCACTGTGATACTGACTGCAGGACACTCTTCCCAGACTGCTTCACTGTGATGCTAACTGCAGGATACTCTTCCCAGACTGCTTCACTGTGACACTGACTGCAGGACACTCTTCCCAGACTGCTTCACTGTAATGCTGACTTCAGGACACTCTTCCCAGACTGCTTCACTGTGACGCAAACTGCAGCACGCTGTTCCCAGACTGCTTCACTGTGACGCTGACTGCAGGACACTTTTCCCAGACTGCTTCACTGTGACGCTGACTGCAGGACACTTTTCCCAGACTGCTTCACTGTGACGCTGACTGCAGGACACTCTTCCCAGTCGGCCTCACTGTGACGCTGGCTGCAGGACACTCTTCCCAGAGTGCTTCACTGTGACGCTGACTGCAGGACAATCTTCCCAGACTGCTTCACTGTGATGCTGACTGCAGGAAGCTCTTCCCAGACTGCTTCACTGTGACTCTGACTGCAGGACACTCTTCCCAGACTGCTTCACTGTGATGCTGACTGCAGGACACTCTTCCCAGACTGCTTCACTGTGACGCTGACTGCAGGAAGCTCTTCCCAGACTGCTTCACTGTGACACTGATTGTAGCACACTCTTCCCAGTCGGCCTCACTGTGACGCTGACTGCAGGACACTTTTCCCAGACTGCTTCACTGTGATGCTGACTGCAGGACACCGTTCCCAGACTGCTTCACTGTGACGCTGACTGCAGGACACTCTTCCCAGACTGCTTTACTGTAAAGCTGGCTGCAGGACACTCTTCCCAGACTGCTTTACTGTAATGCTGACTGCAGGACACTCTTCCCAGACTGCTTTACTGTAATGCTGACTGCAAGACGCTCTCGGATTCTCTCTCTTTATCACTCTCACTCTTTATCTTTGGCTTTCTTCCTCTCTCTATGCTGCTGTTGGCCCACTCCATCCTTTGTCTCTCTGCCTTTTTATACTGCTTCTTTCTTTCTGTTAGGCTTGCCTTTTCTCACCCTCTGAGCCACATTTGTACACGGGAGCTGAAGATTCCGTCACCTTGGATACTGTTGGAAACGAGAGGGCGCTTTAAGTTTGGGCTGAACAAACCAGTACTTCCTTCCACCCACGGGCGCAGCTCAGAGACAAGTGACCCTGAGGAGCGACTGACTTGTCTTTGCTTCTGACTGTTTTCCTGTTTCTCTCCACAGGCGCGTAGATTGGAAAACATTCCTGAAGGAAAATGCCATCTATATCCTTGCTGCACGCCCCAACAGTGCGGCGATTCACCTCAGACCCGTTGTCTAACGCTGGCGCCGAGATGTCAAGCCTTTGGCCATGCGCCTCCTCACCCCTCCCAGCTCCCACCCCACCCTCCCAACGTGTCAAACACCCAGGGTGCAGATCAGCAAGTGACAGAGGGATGCCGCAGCCCGAACGTTCTGGACCTTCACAAAGCTTTTCATTGAAACCCTTTCCCCTGCAGTCAACATTGTGCAGTTGACACTCACTCGTTACTCACCTGAGGCATTGCTGAATAGAATTCACCCCGGTACTCTGTCCTATATAATTCATGTATATAATGTCAACCCAGGCAGCCCAGTACTAACACAATTTGATGACTGTCACTTGATTTCCATTGCTCCATTAGGCCTGTCATATAGCCCCGATTGGAATTGAAGAACTGCACCCATCCTATCAGCTTACACTATTCACTAACCAATCGGATGTTGTCTCCATCAAGTTCAGGCATTAGGCTTTTCCTACTTGTTGCTAGTAGCTAACAGTCTTGTCCTACTAATTAAACAAGGGTCAGTAAGGCTGTTCCTCCCCAGCCCCATGTACACGCTCCCCATCACTGACTCTACCCACCCATTCACTCCCCTCCCACACCCCCATGTACACTCTCCCCATGTACACTCTCCCCATGTACACTCTCCCCATGTACACTCTCCCCATGTACACTCTCCCCATCACTGACTCTACCCACCCATTCACTCCCCTCCCACACCCCCATGTACACTCTCCCCATGTACACTCTCCCCATGTACACTCTCCCCATGTACACTCTCCCCCATCACTGACTCTACCCACGCATTTAATCCCCTCCCACATCCCCATGTACACTCTCCCCATGTACACTCTCCCCATGTACACTCTCCCCATGTACACTCTCCCCATGTACACGCTCCCCTATCACTGACTCTACCCACCCATTCACTCCCCTCCCACACCCCCATGTACACTCTCCCCATGTACACTCTCCCCATCACTGACTCTACCCACCCATTCACTCCCCTCCCAGATCCCCATGTACACTCTCCCCATGTACACTCTCCCCATCACTGACTCTACCCACCCATTCACTCCCCTCCCACACCCCCATGTACACTCTCCCCATGTACACTCTCCCCATGTACACTCTCCCCATCACTGACTCTACCCACCCATTTAATCCACTCCCACATCCCCATGTACACTCTCCCCATGTACACTCTCCACTTTCACTGACTCTACCCACCCATTCACTCCACTCCCACATCCCCATGTACACTCTCCCCTATCACTGACTCTCCCCACCCATTTAATCCACTCCCCAGCCCCATGTACACTCTCCCCATGTACACTCTCCCCATGTACACTCTCCCCATGTACACTCTCCCCATGTACACTCTCCCCATGTACACTCTCCCCATCTACACTCTCCCCATCTACACTCTCCCCATCTACACTCTCCCCATCTACACTCTCCCCATCTACACTCTCCCCATATACACTCCCCCCTATCACTGACTCTACTCACCCATTTAATCCCCTCCCACATCCCCATGTACACTCTCCCCATGTACACTCTCCCCATGTACACCCTCCCCATGTACACGCTCCCCTATCACTGACTCTACCCACCCATTCACTCCCCTCCCACATGCCCATGTACACTCTCCCCATGTACACTCTCCCCTATCACAGACTCTACCCTATCACTCTCCCCATGTACACACTCCCCTATCACTGACTCTACTCCCCATTCACTCCCCTCCCACATCCCCATGTACACTCTCCCCATGTACACTCTCTCCTATCACTGACTCTACCCACCCATTCACTCCCCTCCCACATCCCCATGTACACTCTCCCCATGTACACTCTCCCCATGTACACTCTCCCCCATCACTGACTCTACCCACGCATTTAATCCCCTCCCACATCCCCATGTACACTCTCCCCATGTACACTCTCCCCATGTACACTCTCCCCATGTACACTCTCCCCCATCACTGACTCTACCCACGCATTTAATCCCCTCCCACATCCCCATGTACACTCTCCCCATGTACACTCTCCCCATGTACACTCTCCCCATGTACACTCTCCCCATGTACACGCTCCCCTATCACTGACTCTACCCACCCATTCACTCCCCTCCCACACCCCCATGTACACTCTCCCCATGTACACTCTCCCCATCACTGACTCTACCCACCCATTCACTCCCCTCCCACATCCCCATGTACACTCTCCCCATGTACACTCTCCCCATCACTGACTCTACCCACCCATTCACTCCCCTCCCACACCCCCATGTACACTGTCCCCATGTACACTCTCCCCATGTACACTCTCCCCCATCACTGACTCTACCCACCCATTTAATCCTCTCCCACACACCCATGTACACTCTCCCATGTACACTCTCCCCCATCACTGACTCTACCCACCCATTTAATCCACTCCCACATCCCCATGTACACTCTCCCCATATACACTCTCCACTTTCACTGACTCTACCCACCCATTCACTCCCCTCCCACATCCCCATGTACACTCTCCCCATGTACACTCTCCCCATGTACACTCTCCCCTATAACTGACTCTACCCACCCATTTAATCCCCTCCCACATCCCCATGTACACTCTCCCCATGTACACGCTCCCCTATCACTGACTCTGCCCACCCATTTAATCCTCTCCCCCAGCGCCATGTACACTCTCCCCATGGACACTCTCCCCTATCACTGACTCTACCCACCCATTTAATCCCCTCCCAGATCTCCATGTACACTCTCCCCTATCACTGACTCTACCCACCATTTAATCCCCTCCCACACCCCCATGTACACTCTCCCCATGTACACTCTCCCCTATCACTGACTCTACCCACCCATTTAATCCACTCCCACATCCCCATGTACACTCTCCCCATGTACACTCTCCACTTTCACTGACTCTACCCACCCATTCACTCCCCTCCCACATCCCCATGTACACTCTCCCCATGTACACTCTCCCCATGTACACTCTCCCCTATAACTGACTCTACCCACCCATTTAATCCCCTCCCACATCCCCATGTACACTCTCCCCATGTACACTCTCCCCATGTACACTCTCCCCATGTACACGCTCCCCTATCACTGACTCTACCCACCCATTTAATCCCCTCCCAGATCTCCATGTACACTCTCCCCTATCACTGACTCTACCCACCATTTAATCCCCTCCCACACCCCCATGTACACTCTCCCCTATCAGTGACTCTACCCACCATTTAATCCCCTCCCACACCCCCATGTACACTCTCCCCTATCACTGACTCTACCCACCCATTTAATTCCCTCCCCAGCCCCATGTACACTCTCTCCTATCACTGACTCTACCCACCATTTAATCCCCTCTCCCATCCCCATGCAGCCTCTCCCCATGTACACTCTCCCCGTGTACACTCTCCCCATGTACACTCTCCCCATGTACACTCTCCCCTATCAGTGACTCTACCCACCCATTTAATCCCCTCCCACATCCCCATGTCCACTCTCCCCTATCAGTGACTCTTCCCACCCATTCACTCCCCTCCCACATCCCCATGTACACTCTCCCCATGTACACTCTCCCCTATCACTGACTCTACCCACCCATTTAATCCCCACCCACATCCCCATGTACACTCTCCCCTATCACTGACTCTACTCACCCATTTAATCCCCTCCCACATCCCCATGTCACTCTCCCCTATCACTGACTCTACCCACCATTAATCCCTTCCCACACCCCCATGTACACTCTCCCCTATCAGTGACTCTACCCACCCATTTAATCCCCTCCCCAGCCCCATGTACACTCTCTCCTATCACTGACTCTACCCACCCATTTAATCCCCTCCCACATCCCCATGTACACTCTCCCCATGTACACTCTCCCCATGTACACTCTCCCCATGTACACTCTCCCCATGTGCACGCTCGCCTATCACTGACTCTACCCACCCATTTAATCCCCTCCCACATCCCCATGCCACTCTCCCCATGTACACACTCCCCTATCACTGACTCTACCCACCCATTTAATCCCCTCCCACATCCCCATGTCCACTCTCCTCTATCACTGACTCTACCCACCATTTAATCCCCTCCCACATCCCCATGTACACTCTCCCCATGTACACTCTCCCCATGTGCACTCTCCCCTATCACTGACTCTACCCACCATTTAATCCCCTCCCCCATCCCCATGCACCCTCTCCCCATGCACCCTCTCCCCATGCACCCTCTCCCCATGCACCCTCTCCCCATGCACCCTCTCCCCATGTACACTCTCCCCATGTACACTCTCCCCTATCACTGACTCTACCCACCATTTAATCCCCTCCCACACCCCCATGTAATCTCTCCCCTATCAGTGACTCTACCCACCCATTCACTCCCCTCCCACATCCCCATGTACACTCTCCCCTATCGGTGACTCTACCCACCCATTCACTCCCCTCCTATATCCCGATGTACATTCATTTAATCTTGTGAGAAAGTTTGTCTTTTCTCCATGACAATTATCTGTCACATGCCATGATGTTTATGGTCGTGTACCAGTGCTGATCTCCAGCTATTTCATGCTGAGGAATCCCTCTGACACCCTCAACAACAGTGCTGCTCCATGAAGGTCGAACCATTCCCGAGGACTTTCAAGAACCGCAGAACCAGTTTTAATCACTTTCCGTCCGCATTGTAATGGCGACAGACACATCCGCACACTGGCCACCTTCAGAGGACCAAAGGAATATCAATAAGATTGGGGATTGGATCTTCAAAATTGGCCGATGGATTTCAATCTGAGAGGATGATGACGGTCCAGATCTTATGAATGGCAGTGAGAGCTGTTCGAGGGCAGAGGGAAACAGGCTGGGGTGGGGCAGGTTCACAGAACGTTAAAGGCAAAGCTCGTGTTGTTGAGGTTTGAAATGACGTTGTAGAACTCTTAGATTTAATCCCAAGTGATATTAATATAAAAGCTCAGAGTAATGGTGTTGATATCAACCTTAAGAAAACCTCAGTCAGAATGACGCGTGCGACCACGTTGTAGGAGGAACATCAGAGTTTGGGAGTGTGTGCAATACAGATTCACTAGTGTGAGGGGATGCAATTATCCAGAATTATAACAGTTGCAACTTTTTTCATGGGAAGAATGCAGACCGCGGGGCAACAGTGATCTGCTGATATCCTGGTGAGATGGAAGTGCCACAATGGGGTGAGGGATAGTCTAACAGGACAGAGATACAGTCAGTGATAGAGTAGGGATGGGAGAGCAGTGGGAGAACAGTGATATGGAACTGGAATAGTGTTATATGGGAGGATGGTGATGTGTTGAATGACGGTGATGCTGCGGCGGGATAGTAGCGCACTCCGGGAGTGAATGAGAAGATACTTTTATCCTTATTCGTCCACAGGCTGTGGGCCTTGCTGGCTTGGCCAACATTTGTTGCCCATCCCCAATTTCCCTTCAGAAGGTGGTGGCTTTCTTGATCTGCTGCTGTCCACGTGATGTCGGTACACCCACAGTGCTGTTCGGGAGGGAGTTCCAGTGTTTTGACCCAACAACAGTGAAGGAACGGTGACATATTTCCAAGTCAGGATTGTATGATGCTTGGAGATGTATTTGGAGGTGGTGGTGTTCCCATGAGTCCGCTGCCCTTGCCCTCCGAGATGGCAACGGCCGTGGGCAATGCCATTGAATGTCAGGGCGACATGGTTATTGGAGATGCTCATTCCATCGCCTGGGATTATTGTCACTTGCCACTTCTCAGTCCAAGCCTGGACATTGTCCAGATCTTGTTACATTTGGACATGGACTGCTTCAGTGTCTGAGGAGTCACGAATGAACATCCCACTTCTATGGTGGAAGGAAGGTGATCAAAATGCACAAAGGAATAGACAGGATAGATAAAGGTAAGATGTTTCCCTTGGATAGGGAGTCTAGAATCAGGGAGAACAATTTCAACATGCATTGGAAGCCATTTAGGGCCAAGAGAGGGTTGCGAATCTTTGGTATTCTCAACCCCCGGGGTCTGTGGAAGCTCAATCAGTGAGCATGTTTAAGGTGGAGGTGAATGGGTTTCCGATTAACAACAATGTGAAGAGTTGTGGGTCAAAGCCGTTGAAGTGTTCGATCAACCATGATTGTATTGAGTGGCGGAACAGGACTTGATGAGGTAAATGGCCTATTCGTGCTCCTATGTTTGTTAGTGTTGCAAGCTATGGGAGTGGAGGGGAAGGTCATTGGGATGTACAGTACAAGGGCAGGGTGGGAATGACAGGGAAGATCATTGGCTAATTAACAAAGATTCCTTGATTACCTTTTCAAATCCCCAAGCATGGATATCAAAGCCATTATTGCGATGTAATTAGATATTACTGATGTGTGAACTGTTTTTTGGACATACTCTGGTATGAAAGATTAAGACTGTAATAAAGTGATTAAATATGGTATATCTCTGTACCTCAAGGCTCTGCTGATAGTTTATGTTGTCATTGCTAAATATTTCTGGTCGACATTCAGAATGATTTTCAGAGAAAGGTCATCAGTTGTGACAACATTATGTACAGACTCACAGAGAACTCCCGGTCAGGGAATTGCTTTGTGCAAAATACACTCCTTCCCCTGTATCTGTGAACTGTTTGATGGGGACAGTGTAGAGGGAGCTTCACTGTGTATCTAACCCCGTGCTGTACCTGTCCTGGGAGTGTTTGATGGGGACAGTGTAGAGGGAGCTTTACTCTGTATCTAACCCCGTGCTGTACCTGTCCTGGGAGTGTTTGAGGGGGACAGTGCAGAGAGAGCTTTACTCTGTATCTAACCCCGTGTTGTACCTGTCCTGGGAGTGTTTGATGGGGACAGTGTAGAGGGAGCTTTACTCTGTATCTAACACCGTGCTGTACCTGTCCTGGGAGTGTTTGATGGGGACAGTGTAGAGGGATCTTTACTCTGTATCTAACCCCGTGCTGTACCTGTCCTGGGAGTGTTTGATGGGGACAGTGTAGAGGGAGCTTTACTCTGTATCTAACCCCGTGCTGTACCTGTCCTGGGAGTGTTTGATGGGGACAGTGTAGAGGGATCTTTACTCTGTATCTAACCCCGTGCTGTACCTGTCCTGGGAGTGTTTGATGGGGACAGTGTCACGGGAGCTTTACTCTGTATCTAACCCCGTGCTGAACCTGTCCTGGGAGTGTTTGATGGGGACAGTGTAGACGGAGCTTTACTCTGTATCTAACCCCGTGCTGTACCTGTCCTGGGAGTGTTTGATGGGGACAGTGTAGAGGGAGTTATACTCTGTATCTAACCCCGTGCTGTACCTGTCCTGGGAGTGTTTGATGTGGGCAGTGTAGACGGAGCTTTACTCTGTATCTAACCCCGTGCTGTACCTGTCCTGGGAGTGTTTGATGGGGGCAGTGTAGAGTGAGCTTTACTCTGTATCTAACCCACAGTAGCCCAGTGGTTAGCACTGTTGCTTCACAGCGCCAGGGACCCGGGTTCAATTCCCCCTTGGGTCACTGCCTGTGTGGTAATGGCAGAGTGGGGGATATCCCGGGCCATGAGGTTGCAGATTGTGGTTGAACACAATTCTGCTGCTGCTGATGGCCCCCAGCACCTCGTGGATGTCCAGTCTTGTTCCTGGATCTGCTTGTTCTATTCCTAAAATATGTTTGAGTGTCAGATGACTTATGTTGGGGCCCAAGCAGAAATATCAGTGTAGAGGAAACTGAAACACGTGTGGTCCCGTTGAGCCTGTTCTGCCATTCAATAAATACCACAGCAGATTGTCCAACTCAGTTACACCTTGACACAATATCCCCGTATCAATTAATTCCCACAGCATCCAAATATCGACTGACCTCTGTCTTGAATATAACCAACAGCTGGCCATCCACAGGCCTCTGGGTTGGAGAATTCCATAGACTCCCAGTGATAAAACGTCCTCCCCGCCTAGTCTGAAATGATCGTCCCATCAGAAGGAAGAATTCACGACTTGTGCCATTGACGGGTTTTAGATGGCCTCAGACATTCACAAATGGAGTGTACTGCTTTCACTGTCAGCCTGCTGACAAGCTGACGGGTGTTAGCGTTAATAATTGAACACAACATGACAGAATTTCAAAGGCTTGTGTAGCTTACAATGACAGCACATGTAGGGTGGCAGGGACTGAGGGAAATTAAAACTAAAGGGGCTGGTTTAGCACAGGGCTAAATCGCTGGCTTTGGAAGCAGACCAATGCAGGCCAGTAGCGCGGGTTCAATCCCGTACCAGCCTCCCTGAACAGGCACCGGAATGTGGCGACTAGGGGCTTTTCACAGTAACTTCATTTGAAGCCTACTTGTGACAATACGAGATTTTCATTTCATTTTCATTTTTCATTCAAATTGAAAACACGGGAGACTCGTTCAGCCCAAGGGGCACAAACTGGGAGCTGTGACAATAATGCACCTTTTATTACACTCCTCTATCATCTTTCATTACACTTTTTTGTGCATTTTGATATACTACGGAGTGTAATATGTGAGTAATACGGAGTGTAAACCTTGGTTGCTGATGAGGTTTTCTGAATCTCGATGAAGAAGACTTGAACTCGTCCAGTAGGAACAAAAGGTTTATTGAGTAACTATAACAATAATTGCACGAGTTACTAGTGATAAGGTTAACTAGATCTAAATACAGTAACTTTGCTTGACTACACTAACCAGCTGAGCTAACCTGATACTCCTGTCCTGGTCACAGTACACCCGAAAGAGAGCGAGAGAGAGGCACAATGTGGGTGCTTTTATACCCCTGTTGGTCCGGCCCTCTAGTGATCATCTGCTGCTACTGATTACACATTAACTCCTTATGTACATGCACATAGAGATCAGTACACACCTGTCTGAAAGTCCAGACTTTCCACCCAGCTTGGTCTTAAGTGCTGATTTCCTTCATTTGAATCAGGTTGAATCAGCCTCCCGGTTAAATGCTCAAGTGCCGATTAGAAGCAGTTCTCATGATCTTAAGACCAGAAGGTATAGGAGCAGAATTAGACCATTCGGCCCATCGGGTCTGCTCCGCCATTCGATCATGGCTGAGATGTTCCTCATCCCCATTCTTCTGCCTTCCCCATAGCCCCTGATCCCCTTATTAATCAAGAACAGCATGGGCGGGATTCTCCAACCCCCCCGCCGGGTCGGAGAATCGCCAGGGGCTGGCGGGAATCGTGCCGGTCGGCGGGCCCCCCCCCGCCCCCACCCCCCCCCCCGGCGATTCTCTGGCCCGCGATGCGCCGAAGTCCCGCTGCTGTCATGCCAGTCCCGCCGACGTGAATCAAACCACCTACCTTACCGGCGGGACTAGTGTCACGGGCGGGGTCCGGGGGTGGCGTGGGGCGATCTGGCCCCGGGGGGGTGCCCCCACGGTGGCCTGGCCCGCGATCGGGGCCCACCGATCCGCGGGCGGGCCTGTGCCGTGGGGGCACTCTTTTCCCTCTGCCTCGGCCATAGTCGCGGACTTCCGGCGCCCAGCCATATCCTTTCGGCCCCGGCTGGCGTGGCGCCAAAGGCCTTTACCGCCGGCTGGAGCGCGCCAACCACTCCGGTGCGGGGCTAGCCCCTCAACACGAGGGCTTGGCCCCTCAAAGTGCGGAGAAATCCGCACCGTTGGGACGGACCGACGCCGGACTGGTTCCCACCGCTCCATCCCGCCGGGTCCCCCCACCCCCCCCGGGTAGGGGAGAATCCCGTCCCAGATTTGTACTCGAGGTGATGTTACCTACAGGGCTACAGAGCAAGAGCTGGAAGGTGGAATTGGGCAGAGGAGCAGGAGTAGTCAATCTAGCCTCTCGAGCCCGCTCCAGCGTTCAGTACCACCATGGCAGATCTCATCATGGCCCCAACTCTGAGCTGAGGCCTGCTGCACACGCATTTCACAACCCGGACGTATGCCCCACTGGGGTATGCAGCAGAATGGACACCACCAGGAGTGGTTTGCGCCACGCCAACCGGCGCCGAAGGGCCACCGCCAGCCGGCATGAGTTAGCGCATGCACAGGAGTGCCAGCGTGTGCTGGCATCATCCCAGCGCATGCGCAGGGGGGGGATCTTCTCTGCGTCAGCCATGGCGGAGGAATAGAGTGCCCCCACGGCACAGGCCAGCCCACGGATCGGTGGGCCCCGATCGCGGGCCAGGCCACCATGAGGGCACCGCCCGGGGACAGACCCCCCACAGCCCCATCCCCTCCCCCCCCCCCCCCTCCCGAGGACCCTGGAGGCCGCCCACGCCGCCAAGTCCCACCGGTAAAGACCTACTCTAAATTACGCCGGCGGGACCGGCATAAAATGGGCGGCCACATGGCCCATCGCGGGCCAGAGAATCGCAGGGGTGGGGCCCGCTTCCAGTGGCCGCCGACCAGCGCGGCGCGATTCCTGCCCACGTCAAATCCCCGGCGCCGGAGAATTCGGCAGCCGCCGGGGGCGGGATTCATGCCGCCCCCCGGCAATTCTCCGACCCGGCGGGGGTTCGGAGAATCCCGCCCCATATCAGCCATGAGAGAATGGCAGAGCAGACTCGATGGGTCGAATGGCCTAATTCTGCTCCTATGTCTTCTGAAGTTATGAACTTAGAATTACTAGCCTGGTGTCATTACTGTTCTTCCATCAGCTCCCCTGAAGTAACAGCTTTCAGAAAGGTAGTGCCTTCACACAAAGTTACCAGATGCACCATTTGAGGAGGTGGTATCGCAGTGCCGCTGTCACCGGACTATTCATCCACAGACCTGGGTTCGAATCCCACCACGGCAGACGGTGAAATTAAAAGTTTAATGAAACTATTGCCGATTGATGTAGAAACCCACCTGTTTCACTAATTTCCTTTGCAGGAGAGCCCATATACAGGATCTTAGAAACACTGAAAATAGAAGCCGGAGGAGGCCATTCGGCCCTTCGAGCCTGCTCCATCATTCATTATGATCATGGCTGATCATCAAGTTCAAGACCCTGATCCCGCCTACCCCCCATATCTCTCAATCCCTTTAGCCCCAAGAGCTGTATCTAATTCCTTCTTGAAATTACACAACGTTTTGGCCTCAACTACTTTCTGTGGGAGTGAATTCCACAGATTTATATAATAAATATAATCCTAACCAACTTAGTCTCTCGTCAGATGACAGCCCCGCCATCCCAGGAATCAGCCTGGTAAACCTTTGCTGCACTCCCTCCGTAGCAAGAACATCCTTCCTCAGATAAGGACACCAAAACTGCCCACAATACTCCAGGTGTGGACTCACCAACACCCTATACAATTGCAGTAAAACATTCCTCTTCCTATACCCAAATCCTCTCGCTATGCAGGCCAACGTACCATTTGCCTTCTTTCCTGCCGGCTGTACCTGCGCCCTTTCAGCGACTGATGCACGAGGCCACCAAGGTCTCGCTCAGTATCCACCTCTCTCAATTTACACCCATTCAAATAATAATCTGCCTTCCTATTTTTGCCACCGAAGTGGATAACCTCACTCCACATTATACTGCATCTGCCATGCATGTGCCCACTCACTCAGTCTGTTCAAATCCCACTGAAGCATCTCTGTATCCGCCTCACAGTTCACCCTCCCACCCAACTTTGTATCATCTGCAAATTTGGAGATTTAGTTCCCTCATCTAAATTATTAATATATAATGTGAAGAATTGGGGTCCTAGCACAGATCTCTGCTGTGGTACCCCATGATTCACTGCCTGCCAATCAGAAAAAGACCCATTTATTCCAACTTTTTGCTTCCTGTCTGCTAACCAGCTTTCTATCCATCTCAAGACACTACCCGCAATCCCATGCACTTTATGTTTACATAGCAATCTGCTATGTGAGACCTTGTCAAAAGCCTTCTGAAAGTCTAAATAAACCACATCCACCAGTTCTCCCTGGTCAACTCTACTAGTTACATCTTCACACAATTCCAGTATATTTGTCAAGCATGATTTTCCTTTTGTAAATCCATGCTGACTTTGTCTGATTACATCACTGCTTTCCAAATGCTGTGCTATGAAATCCTTGATAATGGAATCCATTATCAACTTCTCTACTATCAGCCTCACTGGTCTATAGTTCCATATTTTCTCTCTCCCTCCTTTTTAAATAGCGAGGTTACATTAGCTATGCTCCAATGATGCAATACTCCCCACTTGCCTGGATAAGTGCAGCTCCCAACAACACTCAAGAAGCTCGACACCATCCAGGTCAAAGCAGCCCCGCTTGATTGCTCCCCCTTCCACAAACATTCAAACCCTCCACCACTGACGCACAGTGACAGCCGTGTGCACCATCTACAAGATGCGCTGCAGTAACTCACCAAGGTTCCTCAGACAGCACCTTCCAAACCCACGACCACTACCACCTAGAAGGACAAGAGCAGCAGATACCTGGGAACCCCACCCCCTGGAGGCTCCCCTCCAAGTCACTCACCACCCTGACTTGGAAATATATCGCCGTTCCTTCACTGTCACTGTGGCAAAATCCTAGAACTCCCTCCCTAACAGCACAGTGGGTGTACCTACACCTCATGGACTGCAAGTGGTTCAAGAAGTCAGCTCACCAAACCTTCTGACGGGCAATTAGGGATGGGCAATAAATGCTGGCCTAACCAGTGACCCCCCACATCCCGGGAATGAATAAAATAGATGCAGTGAAGTATGGCCCTTAAGATCCAGGTGGCGGATCAGATTGAAACACAACTGAAGAGGTTCACGAGGAGTGAGGACGATGCTTGTCGAAGGTCAGTGACGGATATACCAACCACTTGCTTCAAAGTTTAAGGGTCGCAGGTTACCCAAAAACCACACCCATTTCGGTTCGAAATAAGTAAACCAAAATCACTGTGACAAGATCAGATTGCGAAGGTCATTACAAACATAGAACAAGGAACAAAGAAAAGTACAGCACAGGAAAAGGCCCTACGGCCCTCCAAGCCTGCGCCGACCATGCTGCCCGTCTGAGCTAAATTATTCTCCACTTCCGGTGTCCGTATCCCTCTATTCCCATCCTATTCATGTCTTTGTCAAGATGCCCCTTAAATGTCACTATTGTCCCTGCTTCCACCACCTCCTCCGGTAGCGAGTTCCAGGCACCCACTCCCCTGTGTAAAGACTTGCCTCGTACATCTCCTCTAAACCTTGCCCCTCGCACCTTAAACCTATGCCCCCTAGTAATTGACCCCTCTACCCTGGGGAAAAGCCTCTGACTATCCACTCTGTCTATGCCCCTCATAATTTTGTAGACCTCGATCAGGTCGCCCCTCAACCTCCGTCGTTCCAGTGAGAACAAACCGAGTTTATTCAACCTCTTCTCAAAGCTAATGCCCTCCATACCAGGCAACATCCTGGTAAATCTCTTCTGCACCCTCTCTAAAGTCTCCACATCCTTCTGGTAGTGTGGCGACCAGAGTTGAACACTACTATGGAAGCTGTAGTGTGGCTGGAGGCCTTGCAGTGCCCCCCGGAGTTCGCCAGCGTGTTTGAGTCGGAGAACGGACAGTTCAATGACACAGTGGCTTTGACAAAGAGCCACCCAGACTCGAAACGTTCGCTCCCTGCTCTCTCCTCTCTCTCCTCTGTAGATGCTGTCAAACCGTACAGAGAGCGTCCAGCACTTTCTGTGTTAGTTTAATGCAGCAGCTTCGTGTCCTGCAAGTCACTAATAAGAGGGAATGTGTCGGGAGGAGCTCGCTGATCGTCAGCCTGAGATTAGTGTCAAGATTGTCATTTCAGACAGAGGTGTCATTTCACATTGGTTGGGCTGGTTGTGAGGATGGGGGTGGGGGTAGGATTGGAGCTGTTACAATAATTGGGAAAAGAAACACATCAATAACACCATTCGAGAATTACATTTGCAGCAATTAACGCCAGCTCGGGAACAGAACTGACGCTTCGAGCCCCTGGCTGCATTTCAAACAAACAACGTCATCAACTTTACAGGAATATTTCCAGAAGTTAAAAGTAACATCTAACTGCAGCATTGACGGCGTCTGACATTTTGGAGGGAAAGGGGGGGGGTCGAAGTTGGCGGAAAAACTGGCATCCTTGAAATGCACAAAGTGCTTAGGCGCCTAGCGATCGCGACACGCTACGCTAGATGGCTTCAGGGTTGAACGATTTTTCAGCTCACTGTGTTCAAAGACGCTTCCTACCATGCATTATGCATGAGAGTGTTCACAGAGCACAAACTGAGCGCTTTGCTGAATTCACCTATCCCAGCATACTGCTCCATACGCTACCAATCACAAACTGCCTACTTCAGCAAAGGAGCACACCCTGGCAGATGGGATACAATGTTGACAAATGTGAGGTTATCCATTTTGGTAGGAATAACAGCAAAAGGGATTATTATTTAAATGATAAAATATTGAAACATGCTGCTGTGCAGAGAGACCTGGGTGTGCTAGTGCATGAGTCGCAAAAAGTTGGTTTCCAGGTGCAACAGGTGATTAAGAAGGCAAATGGAATTTTGTCCTTCATTGCTAGAGGGATGGAGTTTAAGACTACGGAGGTTATGCTGCAATTGTCTAAGATGTTCGTGAGGCCGCACCTGGAGTATTGTGTTCAGTTTTGGTCTCCTTACTTGAGAAAGGACGTACTGGCACTGGAGGGTGTGCAGAGGAGATTCACTAGGTTAATCCCAGAGCTGAAGGGGTTGGATTACGAGGAGAGGCTGAGTAGACTGGGACTGTACTCGTTGGAATTTAGAAGGATGAGGGGGGGATCTGATAAAAACATATAAGATTATGAAGGGAATAGATAGGATAGATGCGGGCAGGTTGTTTCCACTGGCGGGTGAAAGCAGAACTAGGGGGCATAGCCTCAAAATAAGGGGAAGTAGATTTAGGACTGAGTTTAGGAGGAACTTCTTCACCCAAAGGGTTGTGAATCTATGGAATTCCTTGCCCAGTGAAGCAGTAGAGGCTCCTTCATTAAATGTTTTTAAGATAAAGATAGATAGTTTTTTGAAGAATAAAGGGATTAAGGGTTATGGTGTTCGGGCCGGGAAGTGGAGCTGAGTCCACAGAAGATCAGCCATGATCTCATTGAATGGCGAAGCAGGCTCGAGGGGCCAGGTGGCCTACTCCTGCTCCTAGTTCTTATGGTGCTTTCTGGGTGTAATTCTGCCCCAGCCACCCCTAGCACGGCTTTAATAAAATCGCACAACACACAAAGGGGCCATACAGCCCATCCTGGCACGTACTGGCTTTTCTGAAAGAGCTTGCCAATTAACCTCTGTCCCCATCGCCTTTGCGACAGTTGCCCTTCCATCCGATCACCTTTTGAATGTTAGCATCAAATACGCTTCCAGCACGATGACCTAAGCGGTTTGATTCCCGGCTTGGGTCACTGTCTGTGCGGAGTCTGCACGTTCTCCCCGTGTCTGCGTGGGTTTCCTCCGGGTGCTCCGGTTTCCCCCCACAAGTCCCGAAAGACGTGCTGTTAGGTGCATTGGACATTCTGAATTCCCCCTCAGTTTACCCGAATAGGCGCCAGTGTGTGGCGACTAGGGGCTTTTCACAGTAACTTCATTGCAATGTTAATGTAAGCCTGCTTGTGACATAATAAAGATTAATATATTGTAAGCCTGCCTCTCTCTGGTTATTGCCCCTCCTACCAGTGGAGAGAATTTCTCCTTATTTGTCAAAACCCTCGATCATTTTAACTCCTATTTAAATCTCCTCCTTGCTCTGAGGCAAAACAGTCCCAGCTACCCCAGTCTGCACAAAACGCAGAAACCTTGGCCGGGATTCTCCCAGCGGGAGTCTAAGTGCCGACGCCGGAGTAACAACCCGTGTGTTTTACTCCGGCGTCGCCGCCCGTTCCCAGACCCCTATTCTCCCCCCTCCGTGGGGCTAGAAGGGGCGTCCGTGATTTACGAGGGCGGGGCCTCGGCACAGCGTCAGAGACCCGGCGCCTTGGGTCCCGCGCATGCAAAGTTGGGCCGGCGCCAACTAGCGCATGCGCGGTGGCGGTCCTCCCCCAGGCCGCCCCGCACAAACATGGCGGATGGATCCAGGCTCGCCGGGGGAAGAAAGGAGGCACGCCGACAGAGAGGCCGGCCCGCCGATCGGTTGGACCCGATCGCGTACCAGGCCACTCCGGCGGCCCCCCCCCCCACCCCCGGGAACGGAGCCCCCCCCCCCCCACAGGCCCCCCCCCCCCCCCAAGCCTTCGCGACGAGTACCCGCCGGCAGCGACCAGGTGTGGACGGCTCCGGCGGGACCAGGCCGTTTACGTGCGGCCGCTCGGCCCATCCGGGCCGGAGAATTGCCGCTCGCCGTTTGCGGCGATTCTCCGAGCGGCGCGCCGCTGGTTTCGGGGGGGGGTGGGAGAATCGCGTGCGGGGGCTGGGGCGGCGTGGCGCGATTTGCGCGGCCCCCCGGGCGATTCTCCCACCCGGCCGGTGGGGGGACGAAGAATACCGCCCCTCATCTTTTCCAGAAATGAAGGATTGCATTTAGATATCACCTTTCGTGACCTCACATCGTCCAAACGTGCTTTCAGCCAATTAAGTCCATTTGTTCCCAGTCACTCCACCATCGGTCAGAATATTACACAATATCCTGGGCTGGAAATTCCACCCAACTCCCAACTTGCTGCTTCCGCTGCTCAGGAGATCCCGGAGGACCCAGATTCACTGCACGGCAGGAAATCTCTCACAACTCCGCACTCCCTGCTTCCCTGAGGCTGCGGGGTTCTCCATCCCACCAGCCGGCCAGGGGCTTTCCCATTGTAGCCACCCCCATGCCGTCGGGAAACCCGGGGCGTGGGTGCGCTGCCGGCGAACCGGAGGATGCCACCGGCTGGGCAACTCGCTGCCCAGATTGACTGCACCAGGAGGTTGTCCATCTCCCATCATTCCATGGCCAGATTGTGAAGCGATTGTTCATCGGGTTCATTGGGCCGGCACGGTGGCCCAGTGGTTGGCACAGTTGCTTCACAGCTCCGGGGTCCCAGGTTCGATTCCTGACTTGGGTCACTGTCTGTGCGGAGTCTGCACGTTCTCCCCGTGTCTGCGTGGGTTTCCTCCGGGTGCTCCGGTTTCCTCCCACAAGTCCAAAGATGCGCAGGTTAGGTGGATTGGCCACGATAAATTGCCCCTTAGTGTCCAAAAAGGTTAAGTGGGGGTTACTGGGTTACGGGGATAGGGTAGATACGTGGGCTTGAGCAGGGTGCTCTTTCTAAGGGCCGGTGCAGACTCAATGGGCCGAATGGCCTCCTTCCACACGGTAAATTCTGTGATTCTCTGAGTTGTGGTGAGTGAGTGGTTTAGTCATGATTTAATTCTTCAATGTTTAATTCAGCTTCTTGTAATAGAACTAAGTGAAGACTTAGCGCATTTGACAGCCAATTTATTCCAGATTAAGGAGCTGTCAACCTTCCGGAGATGATTTGAAGCAAAATGTCTGATTCATCCAACACTGCCGTTCGCTCCCTGAGTGATGTGAAGCGGGACGTTTGTGTCGTTCAGTTTGAGAGGCCGCGTGTCAAACTCCATCCCCATGGGATCATCGCACAGCTCAGAGGGAAGGACTGATGCTGCTGGTGTCAGCCACGGGTCAATGGGTAACTCTCTCACCTCCGAGCGACCGTCTCTGGGTTTAAGGCCCACTCCAGAGGCGGATATTCCAGGCTGACACTTCAGGCGCAGAGCCGAGGCAGTGCAGCACAGTCAGAGGTGCTGGCCGGGATTCTCCGATCCCGCGGGCAAGTTCTGACGCCGGCGTCAAAAGCGGCGCGAGCCACTCCGGCGTCGATGGGCCACCAGGCCCAGGTATTCACCCCTTCCCAGGGGGCGAGCACCGCCGGAGTGGTGCCCGCAGCTCCGGCGCTCGAAGGCCGGCGCACCACGGCCGGGCGAATCCGCGCATGCGCTTAGGTTCCCATCTCCGCGCCGGCCCCGGGCAATATGGTGGGCCCCAACGGGGGCCCGGCGCGGGGTCGAAAAATCCCGGCCGCTGTCTTTGGTGGGAAGCATTGGACTGTGGGAGGAAACCGGAGCACCCGGAGGAAACCCACGCAGACACGGGGAGAACGTGCAGACCCGGCACAGATAGTGACCCAAGCCGGGAATCGAACCTGGGACCCTGGAGCTGTGAAGCAATGGTGCTAACCACTGTGCTACCGTGCCCCCCCAAATTCTGAAGGATATAAATAGGGTGGATGGGAAGAAACTTTTCCCCCTGGGTGGAGGGTCAATAACCAGGGGCCATAGATTTCCGGTAAGGGGCAGGAGATTGAGGGGGGATGTGAGGAAAAACCTTTTCACCCAGAGGGTGCTGGGAGTCTGGGACTCGCTGCCTGAGAGGGGGGTGGCGGCAGAGGCCCTCAGAACATTTCAGAAGTATTTCGATGAGCATTGGAAACGGCAGAGCTCACAAGGCTACGGACAATTGGATAGAAAACTCCACGTGAGGCCCGACCGGGCCTGCTCCAAGACCCGACCCCAGGAGCGCCCAAGGAGGGAGCAGAACATGGGACTCAGCCCAACCTGCCTCAGGAGGCCCCTGCCTGCAACCCCCCCCCCCCCCCGAAACAGCGGAGACCCCGCACGAGGACTTGAACGCACCGCAAGGTATTCCCGTGCTGGCAGAACGCCTGAACCCGACCGGATCACAAACATGCTGGATTGGATTGGATTTGTTTATTGTCACGTGTACCGAAGTACAGTGAAAAGTATTTTTCTGCGAGCAGCTCAACAGATCATTAAATACATGGGAAGAAAAGGGAATAAAAGAAAATGCATAATAGGGCAACACAAGGTCCACAATGTAACTACATAACACCAGCATCGGGTGAAGCATACAGGGTGTAGTGTTAATGAGGTCAGTCCATAAGACGGTCGTTTAGGAGTCTGGTAACAGCGGGGAAGCTGTTTTAGAGTCTGTTCATGCGTGTTCTCAGACTTTTGTACCTCCTGCCCGATGGAATAAGTTGAAAGAGTGAGTAAGCCGGGTCTTTGATTATGCTGCCTGCTTTCCCCAGGCAGCGGGAGGTGTAGATGGAGTCAATGGACGGGAGGCAGGTTCGTGTGATGGACTGGGCGGTGTTCATGACTCTCTGAAGTTTCTTGCGGGCCTGGGCCGAGCAGTTGCCATACCAGGCTGTGATGCAGCCAGATAGGATGCTTTCTATGGTGCATCTGTAAAAGTTGGTAAGGGTTAATGTGGACATGCCAAATTTCCTTAGTTGCCTGAGGAAGTATAGGCGTTGTTGTGCTTTCTTGGTGGTAGCGTCGACGTGGGTGGACCAGGACAGATTTTTGGAGATGTGCACCCCTAGGAATTTGAAACTGCTAACCACCTCCACCTCGGCCCCGTTGATGCTAACTGGGGTGTGTACAATACTTTGGTTTCTGAAGTCAGTGACCAGCTCTTTAGTTTTGCTGGCATTGAGGGAGAGATTGTTGTCACTGCACCACTCCACTAGGTTCTCCATCTCCCTCCTGTATTCGGACTCGTCGTTATTCGAGATCCAGCCCACTATGGTCGTATCGTCAGCAAACTTGTATTTGGAGTTGGAACCAAATTTTGCCACGCAGTCGTGTGTGTACAGGGAGTAGAGTAAGGGGCTAAGTACGCAGCCTTGCGGGGCCCCGGTGTTGAGGACTATTGTGGAGGAGGTGTTGTTGTTCATTCTTACTGATTGTGGTCTGTTGGTCAGAAAATCGAGGATCCAGTTGCAGAGTGGGGAGCCAAGTCCTAGGTTTTGGAGCTTTGATATGAGCTTGGCTGGGATTATGGTGTTGAAAGCGGAGCTGTAGTCAATAAATAGGAGTCTGACGTAGGAGTCCTTGTTTTCGAGATGCTCTAGGGATGAGTGTAGGGCCAGGGAAATGGCGTCTGCTGTGGACCGGTTGCGGCGGTATGTGAATTGCAGTGGATCAAGGCATTCTGGGAGTATGGAGGTGATGTGCTTCATGACCAACCTCTCGAACCTCCCCGTGTTTGCGTGAGTTTCCTCCGGGTGCTCCGGTTTCCTCCCACAACTCCCGAAAGACCTGCTTGTTAGGTAATTTGGAAATTCTGAATTCTCCCTCTGTGTACCCGAACAGGCGCCGGAATGTGGCGACTAGGTCCTTTTCGCAGTAACTTCATTGCAGCGTTAATATAAGCCTACTTGTGACAATAAAGATTATTATTATTATCTGGGCAAGACTAGACTTTGGGGCTGGTTTAGCACAGGGCTAAATCGCTGGCTTTTAAAGCAGACCAAGGCAGGCCAGCAGCACGATTAAATTCCCGTACCAGCCTCCCCGAACAGGCGCTGGAATGTGGCGACTAGGGGCTTGTCATGATATCCACATTAGCATATCATGGTGCAATCACACACACACTGATGGACAGGTCGACGGACCAGCCAGCACACACACAACATCACAGCCAATCACCAGTGAGAGCACACGCACTATAAAACAGGGAACACCACAGTTCCCGCTCATTCTACCAGGAGATAGCTCAGAGCACAGAGCTCACAGCGCGCCACTCAGACATACACCATGTGCTGAGTGCCTCTCTAAGATAGTGCTAGGGCTGGGTCCACAGGTTAGCTGGTGGAGTACGAACCACAGCCAGACGTTAACAGTTATTATTGTACAGAATAATAAAACAGAGTTGTACTATCTACAACCGTGTGGGTTCATTTGTGTATTAGAACACAACGACAGGGGCTTTTCACAGTAACTTCATTTGAAGCCTACTTGTGACAATAAGCGATTTTCATTTCATTTTGTTTCATTTCATTGTTGCCCCATCTCCAGCCTTTCCGCTGCACTCCCCTCAGTCTTTTAATCGCGACCGAGTTCTTGGTTGATTTTCAAAATCCCTGCAATACCGCTGCGGCCACTGGATGGCAGCATGGGCAGTGTTTACCGGCAGGGCTTGGGGAGTGCAACGCTGCCACCTGCTGGTGGCTCACTCCTATTCCCCCAAACTCCCTGCCAAACATCCTTCCCAAACCACGTCCATCACAGAGGCCACGGGGTGGGGGAAATCTGGCAAAGAAAGAATTTCCCCACCTCGGAAAACCATTGAGAAAATGTGGCGGCCAAATTATGCACAGTGCGATCCGAGAAAAACAGAATGTGCCGATGAGCCATCGGAATGAGAGAATCACGGAATAATAGTCTTGAAAGGCCCTGACTTTCCCGTCTAATCCCGTTTTCCAGCACTGGGCCCGTAGACCTGAACGCTCAGACGTGCCAAGTGCTCATCCAGGTACATATTAAAGGATGTGAGGCAACCGGCCCCTACCCCCCTCCCAGGCAGCGCGTTCCAGACCCGCCCCTACCCCCCTCCCAGGCAGCACGTTCCAGACCCGCCTCTACCCCCCTCCCAGGCAGCGCGTTCCAGACCCGCCTCTACCCCCCTCCCAGGCAGCGCGTTCCAGACCCACCCCTACCCCCCTCCCAGGCAGCGCGTTCCAGACCCGCTCCTACCCCCCTCCCAGGCAGCGCGTTCCAGACCCGCCTCTACCCCCCTCCCAGGCAGCGCGTTCCAGACCCGCCTCTACCCCCCTCCCAGGCAGCGCGTTCCAGACCCGCCTCTACCCGCCTCCCAGGCAGCGCGTTCCAGACCGTCACCTCTCTCTGGGTAAAAAAGTGTTTCCTCAAATCCCCCCTGAACCTCCCACCCCTCACCTTGAACTTGGGTCCCCCTCGTAACCAATCCTTCAACCAAGGGGAACAGCTGCTCCCTATCCACCCTGTCCATGCCCCTCATTAACTTGTCCACCTCGATCAGGTCGCCCCTCAGTCTCCTCTGCTCCAGAGAAAATAACTCAAACCTATCCAACCTCTCTTCATAACTTAAATGTTCCATCCCAGGCAACATCCTGGTGAATCTCCTCTGCACCCCCTCCAGTGCAATCACACCCTTCCTATAATGTGGTCACCAGAATTGCACACAGTGCTCCAGCTGTGGCCTCACTAAAGTTCTGTACAACTCCAACATGACCTCCCTGCTTTTGTAATCTGTGCCCCTCCCCCCACCCCCTCCCCCTCCCCCCTGGGTTGCTGCTGTTGTCTTTCTTTCTTTTCATTCCCTCTATCGTTCTGTGAGGTAGTTGACGAACGGTTGCCACCGCCTGGTGAACCCTTGAGCCGAACCCCTTAATACGAACTTGATCCGTTCTAACTTTATAAACCCTGCCATGTCGTTTATCCAGGTCTCCACGCCCGGGGGTTTGGCTTCCTTCTACATAAGCAATATCCTGCGCCGGGCTACTAGGGACGCAAAGGCCAAAACATCAGCCTCTCTCGCCTCCTGCACTCCCGGCTCTTCTGCAACCCCGAATATAGCCAACCGCCAGCTTGGTTCGACCCGGACCCCCACCACCTTCGAAAGCACCTTCGCCACCCCCACCCAGAACCCCTGTAATGCCGGACATGACCAGAACATGTGGGTGTGATCCGCTGGGCTTCTCGAGCATCTCCCACACCTATCCTCTACCCCGAAAAATTTACTGAGCCGTGCTCCAGTCATATGCGCCCTGTGTAACACCTTAAATTGTATCAGGCTTAGCCTGGCACACGAGGACGACGAGTTTACCCTACGTAGGGCATCAGCCCACAGCCCCTCCTCAATCTCCTCCCCCAGCTCTTCTTCCCATTTCCCTTTCAGCTCATCTACCATGATCTCCCCCTCGTCCCTCATCTCCCTGTATATGTCCGCTACCTTACCGTCCCCCACCCATGTCTCTGAGATCACTCTATCCTGCACTTCCTGCGTCGGGAGCTGCGGGAATTCCCTCACCTGTTGCCTCGCAAAAGCCCTCAGTTGCATATACCGAAATGCATTCCCTTGGGGCAACCCATATTTTTCCGTCAGCGCTCCCAGACTCGCAAACATCCCATCTACGAACAGATCTCTCAATTGTACTACCCCAGCTCTTTGCCATGCTCCAAACACTGTGTACACACACACTGACCCAGGGTACGCAGACTGTGTTCACACTGACTGACCGAGGGTACACAGACTGTGCACACACTGACTGACCCAGGGTACACAGACTGTGTTCACACTGACTGACCCAGGGTACACAGACTGTGTTCACACTGACTGACCGAGGGTACACAGACTGTGCACACACTGACTGACCCAGGGTACACAGACTGTGTTCACACTGACTGACCGAGGGTACACAGACTGTGCACACACTGACTGACCCAGGGTACACAGACTGTGTTCACACTGACTGACCCAGGGTGCAGAGACTGTGTACACACTGACTGACCCAGGGTACACAGACTGTGTACACACTGACTGTCCCAGGGTACACAGACTGTGTACACACTGACTGACCCAGGGTACACAGACTGTGTACACACTGACTGACCCAGGGTACACAGACTGTGTACACACTGACTGACCCAGGGTACACAGAATGTGTACACACTGACTGTCCCAGTGTACACAGACTGTGTACACACTGACTGACCCAGGGTAAATATACTGTGTACACACTGACAGACCCGGGTACATAGACTGTGTACACACTGACTGACCCATTGTACACAGACTGTGTACACACTGACAAACCCGGGGTACACATACTGTGTTCACACTGACTGACCCAGGGTACACAGACTGTGTACACACTGACTGACCCAGGGTGCACAGTCTGTGTACACACTGACTGACCCAGGGTACACAGACTGTGTACACACTGACTGACCCAGGGTGCACAGACTGTGTTCACACTGACAGACCCAGGGTACACAGACTGTGTTCACACTGACTGACCCAGGGTGCACAGACTGTGTACACACTGACTGACCCAGGGTACACAGACTGTGTTCACACTGACAGACCCGGGGTTCATAGACTGTGTACACACTGACTGACCTAGGGCACACAGACTGTGTACACACTGACAGACCCAGGGTACACAGACTGTGTACACACTGACTGACCCAGGGTACACAGACTGAGTTCACACCGACTGACCCAGGGTACACAGACTGTGTTCACACTGACTGACCCAGGGTACACAGACTGTGTTCACACTGACTGACCCAGGGTACACAGACTGTGTACACACTGACTGACCCAGGGTACACAGACTCTGTACACACTGACTGTCCCAGGATGCACAGACTGTGTACACACTGACTGACCCAGGTGCACAGACTGTGTACACACTGACTGTCCCAGGATGCACAGACTGTGTACACACTGACTGACCCAGGTGCACAGACTGTGTACATACTGACTGACCCAGGGTACACAGACTGTGTTCACACTGACTGACCCAGGGTACACAGACTGAGTTCACACTGACTGACCCAGGGTACACAAACTGTGTACACACTGACAGACCCGGGGTACACAGACTGTGTACACACTGACTGACCCAGGTGCACAGACTGTGTACACACTGACTGTCCCAGGATGCACAGACTGTGTACACACTGACTGACCCAGGTGCACAGACTGTGTACATACTGACTGACCCAGGGTACACAGACTGTGTTCACACTGACTGACCCAGGGTACACAGACTGAGTTCACACTGACTGACCCAGGGTACACAGACTGTGTACACACTGACTGACCCAGGGTACACAGACTGTGTTCACACTGACTGACCCAGGGTACACAGACTGTGTACACACTGACTGACCCAGGGTACACAGACTGAGTTCACACTGACTGACCCAGGGTACACAGACTGTGTACACACTGTCTGACCCAGGGTACACAGACTGTGTTCACACTGACTGACCCAGGGTGCACAGACTGTGTACACACTGACTGACCCAGGGTACACAGACTGTGTACACACTGACTGACCCAGGGTGCACAGACTGTGTACACACTGACTGACCCAGGGTACACAGACTGTGTTCACACTGACTGACCCAGGGTGCACAGACTGTGTTCACACTGACAGATACGGGGTACACAGACTGTGTACACACTGACTGACCCAGGGTGCACAGACTGTGCACACACTGCCTGACCCAGGGTACACAGACTGTGTTCACACTGACAGACCCAGGGTACACAGACTGTGCACACACTGACTGACCCAGGGTACACAGACTGTGTACACACTGACTGACTCATGGTGCACAGACTGTGTACACACTGACAGATACAGGGTACACAGACTGTGTACACACTGACTAACCCAGGGTACACAGACTGTGTTCACACTGACAGACCCAGGGTACACAGACTGTGTTCACACTGACTGACCCAGAGGACACAGACTGTGTACACACTGACAGACCCAGGGTACACAGACTGTGTACACACTGACTGACCTAGGGTACACAGACTGTGTTCACACTGACTAACCCAGGGTGCACAGACTGTGTTCACACTGACTGACCCAGTGTACACAGACTGTGTACACACTGACTGTCTCAGGGTACACAGACTGTGTACACACTGACTGACCCAGGGTACACAGACTGTGTACACACTGACTGACCCAGGGTACACAGACTGTGTACACACTGACTGACCCAGGGTACACTGACTGTGTACACACTGTCTGACCCAGTGTACACAGACTGTGTTCACACTGACTGACCCAGGGTACACAGACTGTGTACACACTGTCTGACCCAGTGTACACAGACTGTGTACACACTGACAGACCTGGGGTACACAGACTGTGTACACACTGACTGTCTCAGGGTACACAGACTGTGTACACACTGACTGACCCAGGGAACACAGACTGTGTACACACTGACAGACCTGGGGTACACAGACTGTGTTCACAATGACTGACCCAGGGTACACAGACTGTGTACACACTGACTGACCCAGGGTGCACAGACTGTGTTCACACTGACAGATACGGGGTACACAGACTGTGTACACACTGACAGACCTGGGGTACACAGACTGTGTACACACTGACTGACCCAGGGTACACAGACTGTGTCCACACGGACTGACCCAGGGTGCACAGACTGTGTTCACACTGACAGATACGGGGTACACAGACTGTGTACACACTGACTGACCCAGGGTGCACAGACTGTGTACACACTGACTGACCCAGGGTACACAGACTGTGTACACACTGACTGACTCATGGTGCACAGACTGTGTACACACTGACAGATACGGGGTACACAGACTGTGTACACACTGACTAACCCAGGGTACACAGACTGTGTTCACACTGACAGACCCAGGGTACACAGACTGTGTTCACACTGACTGACCCAGGGTACACAGACTGTGTACACACTGACAGACCCAGGGTACACAGACTGTGTACGCACTGACTGACCCAGGGTACACAGACTGTGTTCACACTGACTAACCCAGGGTGCACAGACTGTGTTCACACTGACTGACCCAGTGTACACAGACTGTGTACACACTGACTGTCTCAGGGTACACAGACTGTGTACACACTGACTGACCCAGGGTACACAGACTGTGTACACACTGACTGACCCAGGGTACACAGACTGTGTACACACTGACTGACCCAGGGTACACTGACTGTGTACACACTGTCTGACCCAGTGTACACAGACTGTGTTCACACTGACTGTCTCAGGGTACACAGACTGTTTACACACTGACTGACCCAGGGTACACAGACTGTGTACACACTGACTGACCCAGGGTACACAGACTGTGTACACACTGACTGACCCAGGGTGCACAGACTGTGTTCACACTGACTGACCCAGTGTACACAGACTGTGTACACACTGACTGTCTCAGGGTACACAGACTGTGTACACACTGACTGACCCAGGGTACACAGACTGTGTACACACTGACTGACCCAGGGTACACAGACTGTGTACACACTGACTGACCCAGGGTACACTGACTGTGTACACACTGTCTGACCCAGTGTACACAGACTGTGTTCACACTGACTGTCTCAGGGTACACAGACTGTTTACACACTGACTGACCCAGGGTACACAGACTGTGTACACACTGACTGACCCAGGGTACACAGACTGTGTACACACTGACTGACCCAGGGTACACAGACTGTGTACACACTGACAGACCTGGGGTACACAGACTGTGTACACACTGACTGTCTCAGGGTACACAGACTGTGTACACACTGACTGACCCAGGGAACACAGACTGTGTACACACTGACAGACCTGGGGTACACAGACTGTGTTCACAATGACTGACCCAGGGTACACAGACTGTGTACACACTGACTGACCCAGGGTGCACAGACTGTGTTCACACTGACAGATACGGGGTACACAGACTGTGTACACACTGACAGACCTGGGGTACACAGACTGTGTACACACTGACTGACCCAGGGTACACAGACTGTGTCCACACGGACTGACCCAGGGTGCACAGACTGTGTTCACACTGACAGATACGGGGTACACAGACTGTGTACACACTGACTGACCCAGGGTGCACAGACTGTGTACACACTGACTGACCCAGGGTACACAGACTGTGTACACACTGACTGACTCATGGTGCACAGACTGTGTACACACTGACAGATACGGGGTACACAGACTGTGTACACACTGACTAACCCAGGGTACACAGACTGTGTTCACACTGACAGACCCAGGGTACACAGACTGTGTTCACACTGACTGACCCAGGGTACACAGACTGTGTACACACTGACAGACCCAGGGTACACAGACTGTGTACGCACTGACTGACCCAGGGTACACAGACTGTGTTCACACTGACTAACCCAGGGTGCACAGACTGTGTTCACACTGACTGACCCAGTGTACACAGACTGTGTACACACTGACTGTCTCAGGGTACACAGACTGTGTACACACTGACTGACCCAGGGTACACAGACTGTGTACACACTGACTGACCCAGGGTACACAGACTGTGTACACACTGACTGACCCAGGGTACACTGACTGTGTACACACTGTCTGACCCAGTGTACACAGACTGTGTTCACACTGACTGTCTCAGGGTACACAGACTGTTTACACACTGACTGACCCAGGGTACACAGACTGTGTACACACTGACTGACCCAGGGTACACAGACTGTGTACACACTGACTGACCCAGGGTACACAGACTGTGTACACACTGACAGACCTGGGGTACACAGACTGTGTTCACACTGACTGACCTAGGGTACACAGACTGTGTACACACTGACAGACCTGGGGTACACAGACTGTGTACACACTGACTGTCTCAGGGTACACAGACTGTGTACACACTGACTGACCCAGGGTACACAGACTGTGTACACACTGACAGACCTGGGGTACACAGACTGTGTTCACACTGACTGACCCAGGGTACACAGACTGTGTACACACTGACTGACCCAGGGTGCACAGACTGTGTTCACACTGACAGATACGGGGTACACAGACTGTGTACACACTGACAGACCTGGGGTACACAGACTGTGTACACACTGACTGACCCAGGGTACACAGACTGTGTCCACACGGACTGACCCAGGGTGCACAGACTGTGTTCACACTGACAGATACGGGGTACACAGACTGTGTACACACTGACTGACCCAGGGTGCACAGACTGTGTACACACTGACTGACCCAGGGTACACAGACTGTGTACACACTGACTGACTCATGGTGCACAGACTGTGTACACACTGACAGATACGGGGTACACAGACTGTGTACACACTGACTGACCCAGGGTACACAGACTGTGTTCACACTGACAGACCCAGGGTACACAGACTGTGTTCACACTGACTGACCCAGGGTACACAGACTGTGTACACACTGACAGACCCAGGGTACACAGACTGTGTACACACTGACTGACCCAGGGTACACAGACTGTGTTCACACTGACTAACCCAGGGTGCACAGACTGTGTTCACACTGACTGACCCAGTGTACACAGACTGTGTACACACTGACTGTCTCAGGGTACACAGACTGTGTACACACTGACTGACCCAGGGTACACAGACTGTGTACACACTGACTGACCCAGGGTACACAGACTGTGTACACACTGACTGACCCAGGGTACACTGACTGTGTACACACTGTCTGACCCAGTGTACACAGACTGTGTTCACACTGACTGACCCAGGGTACACAGACTGTGTACACACTGACAGACCTGGGGTACACAGACTGTGTTCACACTGACTGACCCAGGGTACACAGACTGTGTACACACTGACAGACCTGGGGTACACAGACTGTGTACACACTGACTGTCTCAGGGTGCACAGACTGTGTACACACTGACTGACCCAGGGTGCACAGACTGTGTTCACACTGACAGATACTGGGTACACAGACTGTGTACACACTGACAGACCTGGGGTACACAGACTGTGTACACACTGACTGACCCAGGGTACACAGACTGTGTCCACACGGACTGACCCAGGGTGCACAGACTGTGTACACACTGACTGACCCAGGGTGCACAGACTGTGTTCACACTGACAGATACGGGGTACACAGACTGTGTACACACTGACTGACCCAGGGTGCACAGACTGTGTACACACTGACTGACTCAGGGTGCACAGACTGTGTACACACTGACAGATACGGGGTACACAGACTGTGTACACACTGGCTGACCCAGGGTGCACAGACTGTGTTCACACTGACAGATACGGGGTACACAGACTGTGTACACACTGACTGACCCAGGGTGCACAGACTGTGTACACACTGACTGACCCAGGGTACACAGACTGTGTACACACTGACTGACTCATGGTGCACAGACTGTGTACACACTGACAGATACGGGGTACACAGACTGTGTACACACTGACTGACCCAGGGTACACAGACTGTGTTCACACTGACAGACCCAGGGTACACAGACTGTGTTCACACTGACTGACCCAGGGTACACAGACTGTGTACACACTGACAGACCCAGGGTACACAGACTGTGTACACACTGACTGACCCAGGGTACACAGACTGTGTTCACACTGACTAACCCAGGGTGCACAGACTGTGTTCACACTGACTGACCCAGTGTACACAGACTGTGTACACACTGACTGTCTCAGGGTACACAGACTGTGTACACACTGACTGACCCAGGGTACACAGACTGTGTACACACTGACTGACCCAGGGTACACAGACTGTGTACACACTGACTGACCCAGGGTACACTGACTGTGTACACACTGTCTTACCCAGTGTACACAGACTGTGTTCACACTGACTGACCCAGGGTACACAGACTGTGTACACACTGACAGACCTGGGGTACACAGACTGTGTTCACACTGACTGACCCAGGGTACACAGACTGTGTACACACTGACAGACCTGGGGTACACAGACTGTGTACACACTGACTGTCTCAGGGTGCACAGACTGTGTACACACTGACTGACCCAGGGTGCACAGACTGTGTTCACACTGACAGATACTGGGTACACAGACTGTGTACACACTGACAGACCTGGGGTACACAGACTGTGTACACACTGACTGACCCAGGGTACACAGACTGTGTCCACACGGACTGACCCAGGGTGCACAGACTGTGTACACACTGACTGACCCAGGGTGCACAGACTGTGTTCACACTGACAGATACGGGGTACACAGACTGTGTACACACTGACTGACCCAGGGTGCACAGACTGTGTACACACTGACTGACTCAGGGTGCACAGACTGTGTACACACTGACAGATACGGGGTACACAGACTGTGTACACACTGACTGACCCAGGGTGCACAGACTGTGTACACACTGACTGACTCAGGGTGCACAGACTGTGTACACACTGACAGATACGGGGTACACAGACTGTGTACACACTGACTGACCCAGGGTACACAGACTGTGTTCACACTGACAGGCCCAGGGTACACAGACTGTGTACACACTGACAGATACGGGGTACACAGACTGTGTTCACACTGACTGACCCAGGGTACACAGGCTGTGTTCACACTGACTGACCCAGGGTGCACAGACTGTGTACACACTGACTGACCCAGGGTATACAGACTGTATACACACTGACAGACCCGGGGTACACAGACTGTGTACACACTGACTGATCCAGGGTACACAGACTGTGTACACACTGACTGACCCAGGGTACACAGACTGTGTACACACTGACTGACCCAGGGTACACAGACTGTGTACACACTGACTGACCCAGGGTATACAGACTGTATACACACTGACAGACCCGGGGTACACAGACTGTGTACACACTGACTGATCCAGGGTACACAGACTGTGTACACTGAGAGACCCAGTGTACGTAGACTGTGTACACACTGACTGATCCAGGGTACACAGACTGTGTACACTGAGAGACCCAGTGTACACAGACTGTGTACACACTGACTGACCCAGGGTATACAGACTGTATACACACTGACAGACCCGGGGTACACAGGCTGTGTTCACACTGACTGACCCAGGGTGCACAGACTGTGTACACACTGACTGACCCAGTGTACACAGACTGTGTTCACACTGACAGACCCAGGGTACACAGACTGTGTACACTGAGAGACCCAGTGTACGTAGACTGTGTACACACTGACTGACCCAGGGTACACAGACTGTATACACACTGACAGACCCGGGGTACACAGCCTGTGATCACACTGACTGACCCAGGGTACACAGACTGTGTACACACTGGCTGACCCGGGATGCACAGACTGCGTACACACTGACAGACCAGGGTGTACACTGACTTCACACGCTGACAGCGCTGGTGTACACAGACTGGGTACACACTGACAGATCCGGGTACACAGACTGTGTACACTGACAGATCCAGGGTACACAGACTGTGCACACACTGACTGACCCAGGGTGCACAGACTGTGTACACACTGACTGACCCAGGTGCATAGACTGTGTACACACTGACAGTTACGGGGTACACAGACTGTGTACACACTGACAGATCCAGGGTACACAGACTGTGCACACACTGACTGACCCAGGGTGCACAGACTGTGTACACACTGACTGACCCAGGTGCATAGACTGTGTACACACTGACTGACCCAGGGTGCACAGACTGTGTACACACGGACTGACCCAGGGTACACAGACTGTGTACACACTGACTGACCCGGGGTACACAGACTGTGTTCACACTGACTGACCCAGGGTGCACAGACTGTGTACACACTGACTGACCCAGGGTGCACAGACTGTGTACACACTGACTGACCCGGGGTACACAGACTGTGTACATGCTCTGAGACCCAGGCGTACACTGACTTCACACGCTGACAGCGCTGTTGTGCACAGACTGTATACATTCTGACAGACCCGGGTACATAGACTGCGTACACGCTGACTGACCCAGGGTACACAGACTGTGTACACACTGACTGACCCAGGGTACACAGACTGTGTACACACTGACAGACCCGCGGTACATAGACTGTGTACACACTGACTGACCCAGGGTACACAGACTGTGTTCACACTGACAGGCACCGGGTACACAGACTGTGTACACACTGACTGACCCCGGGTACACAGACTGTGTTCACACTGACTGACCCAGGGTACACAGAATGTGTTCACACTGACTGACCCAGGGTACACAGACTGTGTACACACTGACAGACCTGGGGTACATAGACTGTGTACACACTGACTGACCCAGGGTACACAGACTGTGTTCACACTGACTGACCCAGGGTACACAGACTGTGTACACACTGACAGACCCGGGGTACATAGACTGTGTACACACTGACTGACCCAGGGTACACAGACTGTGTACACACTGACAGACCCGGGGTACACAGACTGTGTACACACTGACAGACCCAGGGTACACAGACTGTGTACACATTGACAGAGCCGGCGTATATAGACTGTGCACCTGCCGATGGGCCCGGATTTCACAGACTGTGCTGACAGAGCCGGTGTACAGATTGTGTATACACTGACAGATCGGGGTACACAGGCAGATGGACAACAGACGCACTGCCCGGCGACAGACGCATTGCCAGACGATAGATGCACTGACAGACAGCAGATGCACTGACATACAATAGACGCACAGCCAGAGGATAGACTCAGCCACGGTCACCCTCAGAAGGTTTTGTTACCTCCCCAATTATGGGGAGTTGTTTGAGTGAATCAAGTCGAGAGCTGGCCTCTTCCAGAGGAGATGCTGGGGAGGAATCATTGTTGGTTCAATCTGCGATCGACCATTCCCACTCTGCCGGAGCATTGCAGTCGACACAGCTGGCCTGTGGATAGAGGGGGTGCAAAGCATTGATCTCACATCCAGGGCTGCCTGACCCCAATAACCCTGCCTGTCCGGTGGCATGGAGAGAGTGCCAAGCCGGCATTGCCCGACACCCAGCAAACAATCTAATCCGGGGAAAGGGGAAGATAAGCATTTCTATGAAAGGGAGGTCAGATGTTACACAAGCATTGACTCATGCTCCCAGGACATAATTCATTCACTAAATGCCAACACAAACAACTGAGTAATGGTTCCTCACTGATCGATATCAGCCAGAATGCACAGACTGGATCAGGCAGACATATCAGCTCCTGAACTGGGTGAGGGGGCTGGGCCAGGCGTTGACTCATTTTGTGCTGGAACTGGCAGATTTTTGGTCTGTGGGAGAACTTTTTAAAAACGAATTTACGGGATGTGGGAATGGCTGGTTAGGCCCAGGATTTATGGCCCATCTCTAATAAAGGCGAGGGGTGTCCGACTAGAAAACAAAAGAAGACGTTTATTGACAAGAAGGATTATTTACAAGGGGCCTGGTTATACCTCAGCGGGCCCTCTCTCTCTCTCTCTCTGCGTCACTCGGTTCCTCTGCTGGAAAACCTTTAACACAACGCGGGTGTCAGCCCCGTACCGAGCACAGCACCTCATACTCCTCGAGCCAGACGGGGAAAACCAGCTGCCCCTTGTGTCCCGTGTAGGTTATTACACCATCCCGAGTACCCCTTGAGAAGGTGGTGGTGAGCGGCCTTCTTCAACACGCCGCAGTCCATGTGGTGTAGGTACACCCACTGTGCTGTTAGGGAGGATTCTGACCCAGTGACAGTGAAGGAACGGCGATAAGGGTGGAATGTCGAACAAGGTTAGGTTTGTATCCACTGGAGTTTTGAAGGGAAGTGTCAGAGGGTCAGTACTGAGGGAGTGCTGCACTGTCAGAGGGTCAGTACTGAGGGAGTTTCGCACTGTCAGAGGGTCAGTGCCGAGGGAGTGCTGCACAGTCGGAGGGTCAGTACTGAGGGAGTGCCGCACTGTCAGAGGGTCAATACTGAGGGAGTGCTGCACAGTCGGAGGTCAGTACTGAGGGAGTGTCGCACTGTTAGAGGGTCAATACTGAGGGAGTGCTGCACAGTCGGAGGGTCAGTACTGTGGGAGTGCCGCACTGTCAGAGGGTCAGTACTGAGGGAGTGCCGCACTGTCAGAGGGTCAGTACTGAGGGAGTGTCGCACTGTCAGAGGGTCGGTACTGAGGGAGTGCCGCACTGTCAGAGGGTCAGTACTGAGGGAGTGTCGCACTGTCAGAGGGTCAGTACTGAGGGAGTGCTGCACAGTCGGAGGGTCAATACTGAGGGAGTGCTGCACTGTCAGAGGGTCAGTACTGAGGGAGTGTCGCACTGTTAGAGGGTCAGTGCCGAGGGAGTGCTGCACAGTTGGAGGGTCAATACTGAGGGAGTGCTGCACTGTCAGAGGGTCAGTACTGAGGGAGTGTCGCACTGTTAGAGGGTCAATACTGAGGGAGTGCTGCACAGTCGGAGGGTCAGTACTGAGGGAGTGCCGCACTGTCAGAGGGTCAGTACTGAGGGAGTGATGCACTATCAGAGGGGCAGTACTGAGGGAGCGCTGCACTGTCAGAGGTTCAGTGCTGAGGGAGTGCTGCACTGTCAGAGGGTCAGTACTGAGGGAATGCCGCACTGTCAGAGCGTCAGGACTGAGGGAGTGCTGCACTGTCAGAGGGTCAGCACTGAGGGAGTGCTGCACTGTGAGAGGGTCAGTACTGAAGGAGTGCCGCACTGTCAGAGGGTCAGTACTGAGGGAGTGCCGCACTGTCAGAGGGTCAGTACTGAGGGAGTGCTGCACTGTCAGAGGGTCAGTACTGAGGGAGTGCTGCACTGTCAGAGGGTCAGCACTGAGGGAGTGCTGCACTGTCAGAGGGTCAGTACTGAAGGAGTGCCGCACTGCCAGAGGGTCAGTACTGAGGGAGTGTCGCACTATCAGAGGGTCAGTACTGAGGGAGTGCCGCACTGTCAGAGGGTCAGTGCTGAAGGAGTGCCGCACTGCCAGAGGGTCAATACTGAGGGAGTGTCGCTCTGTCAGAGGGTCAGTGCCGAGGGAGTGCTGCACAGTCGGAGGGTCAATACTGAGGGAGTGCTGCACAGTCGGAGGGTCAGTACTGAGGGAGTGTCGCACTGTTAGAGGGTCAGTACTGAGGGAGTGTCGCACTGTCAGAGGGTCAGTACTAAGGGAGTGCTGGACTATCAGAGGGTCAATACTGAGGGAGCGCTGCACTGTCAGAGGGTCAGTACTGAGGGAGTACTGCACTGTCAGAGGGTCAGTACTGAGGGAGTGCTGCACTGTCAGAGTGTCAGTACTGTGGGAGTGATGCACGATCAGAGGGTCAGTACTGAGGGAGCGCTGCACTGTCAGAGGTTCAGTGCTGAGCGAGTGCTGCACTGTCAGAGGGTCAGCACTGAGGGAGTGCTGCACTGTGAGAGGGTCAGTACTGAAGGAGTGCCGCACTGTCAGAGGGTCAGTACTGAGGGAGTGCTGCGCTGTCAGAGGGTCAGTGCTGAGGGAGTGCTGCACTGTCAGAGGGTCAGCACTGAGGGAGTGCTGCACTGTCAGAGGGTCAGTACTGAAGGAGTGCCGCACAGCCAGAGGGTCAGTGCTGAGGGAGCGCTGCACTGTCAGAGAGTCAGTACTGAGGGAGTGCTGCACTGTCAGCGGGTCAGTACTGAGGGAGCACTGCACTGTCAGAGGGTCAGTACTGAGGGAGTGCTGCACTGTCAGAGGGTCAGCACTGAGGGAGAGCTGCACTGTGAGAGGGTCAGTACTGAGGGAGTGCTGCACTGTCAGAGGTTCAGTGCTGAGCGAGTGCTGCACTGTCAGAGGGTCAGCACTGAGGGAGTGCTGCACTGTAAGAGGGTCAGTACTGAAGGAGTGCCGCACTGTCAGAGGGTCAGTACTGAGGGAGTGCTGCACTGTCAGAGTGTCAGTACTGAGGGAGTGCTGCACTGTCAGAGGGTCAGCACTGAGGGAGTGTCGCACTGTCAGAGGGTCAGTACTAAGGGAGTGCTGGACTATCAGAGGGTCAATACTGAGGGAGCGCTGCACTGTCAGAGGGTCAGTACTGAAGGAGTACTGCACAGTCAGAGGGTCAGTACTGAGGGAGTGCTGCACTGTCAGAGTGTCAGTACTGTGGGAGTGATGCACGATCAGAGGGTCAGTACTGAGGGAGCGCTGCACTGTCAGAGGTTCAGTGCTGAGCGAGTGCTGCACTGTCAGAGGGTCAGCACTGAGGGAGTGCTGCACTGTGAGAGGGTCAGTACTGAAGGAGTGCCGCACTGTCAGAGGGTCAGTACTGAGGGAGTGCTGCGCTGTCAGAGGGTCAGTGCTGAGGGAGTGCTGCACTGTCAGAGGGTCAGCACTGAGGGAGTGCTGCACTGTCAGAGGGTCAGTACTGAAGGAGTGCCGCACAGCCAGAGGGTCAGTGCTGAGGGAGCGCTGCACTGTCAGAGAGTCAGTACTGAGGGAGTGCTGCACTGTCAGCGGGTCAGTACTGAGGGAGCACTGCACTGTCAGAGGGTCAGTACTGAGGGAGTGCTGCACTGTCAGAGGGTCAGCACTGAGGGAGAGCTGCACTGTGAGAGGGTCATTACTGAGGGAGTGCTGCACTGTCAGAGGTTCAGTGCTGAGCGAGTGCTGCACTGTCAGAGGGTCAGCACTGAGGGAGTGCTGCACTGTCAGAGTGTCAGTACTGAGGGAGTGCTGCACTGTCAGAGGGTCAGCACTGAGGGAGTGCCGCACTGTCAGAGGGTCAGCACTGAGGGAGTGCCGCACTGTCAGAGGGTCAGTACTGAGGGAGTGCTGCATTGTCAGAGGTTCAGTACTGAGGGAGTGCTGCACTGTCAGAGGGTCAGTACTGACGGAGTGCTGCACTGTCAGAGGGTCAATACTGAAGGAGTGCTGCACTGTCAGAGGGCCATTACTGAGGGAGTGCTGCACTGTCAGTGGGTCAGTACTGAGGGGATGCTGCACTGTCAGAGGGTCAGTGCTGAGGGAGTGCCGCACTGTCAGAGGGTCAGTACTGAGGGAGTGCTGCACTGTCTGAGGTTCACTACTGAGGGAGTGCTGCACTGTTCGAGGGTCAGTACTGAGGGAATGCTGCGCTGTCAGAGGGTCAGTACTGAAGGAGTGCTGCACTGTCAGAGGGCCATTACTGAGGGAGTGCTGCACTGTCAGTGGGTCAGTACTGAGGGGATGCTGCACTCTCAGAGGGTCAGTACTGAGGGAGTGTTGCACTGTATGGCAGGGGGGTGGGCACGGGAGCAATAGGTCAGAAGGTGAGAGCATTGAGGGAGAACTAGGGAATAGGGACAGTGTGGCTCTGAGGCAGAGCAGACGGGGAGAAGTTGCTGTACACAGCGGGTCTGGTGGCCTGAAGTGCATATGTTTTAATGCAAGGAGCATTACGGGTAAAGCAGGTGAACTTAGAGCTTGGATTACTACTTGGAACTATGATGTTGTTGCCATTACAGAGACCTGGTTGAGGGAAGGGCAGGATTGGCAGCTAAACGTTCCAGGATTTAGATGTTTCAGGCGGGATAGAGGGGGATGTAAAAGGGGAGGCGGAGTTGCGCTACTTGTTCGGGAGAATATCATAGCTATACTGCGAGAGGACACCTCAGAGGGCAGTGAGGCTATATGGGTAGAGATCAGGAATAAGAAGGGTGCAGTCACAATGTTGGGGGTATACTACAGGCCTCCCAACAGCCAGCGGGAGATAGAGGAGCAGATAGGCAGACAGATTTTGGAAAAGAGTAAAAACAACAGGGTTGTGGTGATGGGAGACTTCAACTTCCCCAATATTGACTGGGACTCACTTAGTGCCAGGGGCTTAGACGGGGCGGAGTTTGTAAGGAGCATCCAGGAGGGCTTCTTAAAACAATATGTAAACAGTCCAACTAGGGAAGGGGCGGTACTGGACCTGGTATTGGGGAATGAGCCCGGCCAGGTGGTAGATGTTTCAGGAAGGGGAGCATTTCGGTAACAGTGACCACAATTCAGTAAGTTTTAAAGTACTGGTGGACAAGGATAAGAGTGGTCCGAGGATGAATGTGCTAAATTGGGGGAAGGCTAATTATAACAATATTAGGCGGGAACTGAAGAACATAGATTGGGGGCGGATGTTTGAGGGCAAATCAACATCTGACATGTGGGAGGCTTTCAAGTGTCAGTTGAAAGGAATACAGGACCGGCATGTTCCTCGAAGGAAGAAAGATAAATACGGCAATTTTCGGGAACCTTGGATGACGAGTGATATTGTAGGCCTCGTCAAAAAGAAAAAGGAAGCATTTGTCAGGGCTAAAAGGCTGGGAACAGACGAAGCCTGTGTGGCATATAAGGAAAGTAGGAAGGAACTTAAGCAAGGAGTCAGGAGGGCTAGAAGGGGTCACGAAAAGTCATTGGCAAATAGGGTTAAGGAAAATCCCAAGGCTTTTTACACGTACATAAAAAGCAAGAGGGGAGCCAGGGAAAGGGTTGGCCCACTGAAGGATAGGCAAGGGAATCTATGTGTGGAGCCAGAGGAAATGGGCGAGGTACTAAATGAATACTTTGCATCAGTATTCACCAAAGAGAAGGAATTGGTAGATGTTGAGTCTGGAGAAGGGGGTGTAGATAGCCTGGGTCACATTGTGATCCAAAAAGACGAGGTGTTGGGTGTATTAAGGTAGATAAGTCCCCAGGGCCTGATGGGATCTACCCCAGAATACTGAAGGAGGCTGGAGAGGAAATTGCTGAGGCCTTGACAGAAATCTTTGGATCCTCGCTGTCTTCAGGGGATGTCCCGGAGGACTGGAGAATAGCCAATGTTGTTCCTCTGTTTAAGAAGGGTAGTAAGGATAATCCCGGGAACTACAGGCCGGTGAGCCTTACTTCAGTGGTAGGGAAATTACTGGAGAGAATTCTTCGAGACAGGATCTACTCCCATTTGGAAGCAAATGGACGTATTAGTGAGAGGCAGCACGGTTTTGTGAAGGGGAGGTCGTGTCTCACTAACTTGATAGAGTTTTTCAAGGCGGTCACTAAGTTGATTGATGCAGGTAGGGCAGTAGATGTTGTCTATATGGACTTCAGTAAGGCCTTTGACAAGGTCCCTCATGGTAGACTAGTACAAAAGGTGAAGTCACACGGGATCAGGGGTGAACTGGCAAGGTGGATACAGAACTGGCTAGGCCATAGAAGGCAGAGGGTAGCAATGGAGGGATGCTTTTCTAATTGGAGGGCTGTGACCAGTGGTGTTCCACAGGGATCAGTGCTGGGACCTTTGCTCTTTGTAGTATATATAAATGATTTGGAGGAAAATGTAACTGGTCTGATTAGTAAGTTTGCAGACGACACAAAGGTTGGTGGAATTGTGGATAGCGATGAGGACTGTCTGAGGATACAGCAGGATTTAGATTGTCTGGAGACTTGGGCGGAGAGATGGCAGATGGAGTTTAATCCGGACAAATGTGAGGTAATGCATTTTGGAAGTGCTAATGCAGGTAGGGAATATACAGTGAATGGTAGAACCCTCAAGAGTATTGAAAGTCAAAGAGATCTAGGAGTACAGGTCCACAGGTCATTAAAAGGGGCAACACAGGTGGAGAAGGTAGTCAAAAAGGCATACGGCATGCTTGCCTTCATTGGCCGGGGCATTGAGTATAAGAATTGGCAAGTCATGTTGCAGCTGTATAGAACCTTAGTTAGGCCACACTTGGAGTATAGTGTTCAATTCTGGTCGCCACACTACCAGAAGGATGTGGAGGCTTTAGAGAGGGTGCAGAAGAGATTTACCAGAATGTTGCCTGGTATGGAGGGCATAAGCTATGAGGAGCGATTGAATAAACTCGGTTTGTTCTCACTGGAACGTAGGAGGTTGAGGGGCGACCTGATAGAGGTATACAAAATTATGAGGGGCATAGACAGAGTGGATAGTCAGAGGCTTTTCCCCAGGGTAGAGGGGTCAATTACTAGGGGGCATAGGTTTAAGGTGAGAGGGGCAAGGTTTAGAGTAGATGTACGAGGCAAGTTTTTTACGCAGAGTGTAGTGGGTGCCTGGAACTCACTACCGGAGGAGGTAGTGGAAGCAGGGACGATAGGGACATTTAAGGGGCATCTTGACAAATATATGAATAGGATGGGAATAGAAGGATACGGACCCAGGAAGTGTAGAAGATTGTAGTTTAGTCGGGCAGTATGGTCGGCGCGGGCTTGGAGGGCCGAAGGGCCTGTTCCTGTGCTGTACATTTCTTTGTTCTTTGTACTGAGGGAGTGCTGCACTGTCAGTGGGTCAGTACTGAGGGGATGCTGCACTGTCAGAGGGTCAGTACTGAGGGAGTGCTGCACTGTCAGAGGGTCAGTACTGAGGGAGTGCTGCCCTGTCTGAGGGTCACTACTGAGGGAGTGCTGCACTGTTCGAGGGTCAGTACTGAGTGAGTGCTGCACTGTCAGAGGGTCAGCACTGAGGGAGCGCTGCACTGTTCGAGGGTCAGTACTGAGGGAATGCTGCACTAACAGAGGGTCAGCACTGAGGGAGTGCTGCACTGTCTGAGGGTCACTACTGAGGGAGTGCTGCAGTGTCCGATGGTCAGTACTGAGGGAGTGCTGCACTGTCAGAGGGTCAGCACTGAGGGAATGCCGCACTGTCAGAGGGTCAGTACTGAGGGAGAGCTGCATTGTTAGAGGATCAGCTTCAACACCCCGTTTGGTCGTTACTGCTACACCCGGATGCCTTTTGGCATCATATCTGCCTCCGAAGTATTTCATTGTATCCTGGAACAGATGATGGAGGGCATCGAGGGGGTGCGAGTGCCCGTTGACGATGTCATTATCTGGTCCACAACGCCCCAGGAACACATCGCTCGCCTCAAAAAGGTATTCCAAAGAATCCATGAACATGGTCTTCAGCTCAACAGGACCAAGTGCTCATTTGGTCAATCGGAGATCAAATTCCTAGGTGACCACATCTCGCAGCAGGGCGCACGGCCAGACGCCGACAAGGTCTCGGCGATCAACGCCATGAAGACCCCGGAGGACAGAAAGGCGGTCCTCCGCCTTCTCGGAATGGTCAACTTCCTTGGGAAATTCATTCCCAATATGGCATCCCACACCACGGCCCTCCGCCATCTCGTCAAAAAGTCAACGGAATTCCAGTGGCTGTGCACGCATGAATCGGAATAGCGCGAGTTGAAAGCAAAACTCACGACAGCCCTGGTCCTAGCGTTCTTCGACCCGACCGAGGAAACCAAGATATTAACTGATGCTAACCAGGACGGCATTGGGGCGGTGCTCCTTCAGCGGGATGTCTCCGTGTCCTGGGCTCCAGTGGCGTATGCCTCCAGGGCCATGACGCCCACTGAGCAACGGTACGCTCAGATTGAGGAGTGTCTGCGCCTCCTAACAGGGATAGTCAAGTTCCACGACTATGTTTATGGCCTGCCGAAATTCACAGTAGAGACGGACCACAGGCCTCTAGTCCACATAATCCAGAAGGATTTAAACGACATGACACCTCGGTTACAGCGTATTCTTCTAAAGCTACGCCGCTACGACTTCGAACTGGCCTACACGCTAGGTAAAGAGCTGATCGTTGCAGATGCCCTCTCCAGGTCCATTACCACACCGCATGAACAAAGTGACTTCATCTGCCACATAGAAGCGCAAGTTCTGTTGTGTGCCTCGAACCTTCCGGCCTCCGACGAACGGGTGGTCCAAATTCGTGAGGAGACAGCCAAGGATCCTCTGCTGCAGCGTGTGATGCAGCACCTTACCAATGGCTGGCAGAAGGGACAATGTCCCCCAGTTCTACAACGTAAAAGACGACCTGACGGTGGTGGAGGGAATCCTTCTGAAACTCGACAGAATCATCATTCCTCAGAGTATGCATGTTATGGTGCTGGGCCAACTCCATGAGGGTCACCTTGGGGTCGAGAAATGCTGACGCAGAGCTCGGGAGGCGGTCTATTGGCCGGGCATCAGCCAGGACATTGCCGACACAGTCCTCAATTGCCCCACCTGTCAGAAGTTTCAGCCAACTCAACCCAAAGAAACATTGCAGCAGCACGAGATGGTGACCTCTCTATGGTCCAAAGTCGGTGTAGACCTTTTCCACGCCAAAGGGCGTGACTACATACTCCTGGTCGACTACTTCTCCAGTTACCCAGAAGTAGTGAAACTGTCCGACCTCACGTCGAAGACGGTAATCAAAGCCTGCAGAGAAACATTCGCCAGGCATGGGATTCCCCTCACGGTAATGAGCGACAACGGTCCTTGCTTTTACAGCCAGGAATGGTCTGATTTTGCACAGTCCTACAACTTCCGTCACGTTACCTCCAGTCCCCACTACCCGCAATCAAACAGGAAGGCCGAGAAAGGGGTCCATAGTGTAAAGCGGTTGCTGTGTAAAGCTGCAGACTCAGGCTCCGACTTCAACCTGGCGATGCTGGCATACAGGGCAACCCCACTGTCCACTGGGTTGTCTCCAGCACAGATGCTCATGAATCGCACTCTGAGGACCACAGTTCCAGCCATCCATGTTCCCGACCTTGACCACCTCACGGTCCTACAGAAAATGCAGCAGTCACGGGCCCAACAGAAAGCCACATACGATGCCCATGCCACGGATCTACCCGAGCTGGCCCCAACCGATCATGTTCGTGTCCAGTTGCCTGAGGGCGGCTGGTCAGCCACAGCTGTTGTGCTCAAACAAGTGGCCCCAAGATCGTTCCTTGTCCGCATGGCTGTTGACTCCCTGCTACGGCGCAACAGACGGGCACTGCGAAGAGCTCCACGCCCGCTACCTGACCGGCGTGCCCCCCCGCCTACGATGCCTCCTCCGGATGTATCCTACCACGAGGCCAATCTACCAGCAATCCAGCTGGTCCACGCGCCCACCGCAATGCCAGAGACCCCGCTTCTCCAAGTGCAGGCGGCTCCTAATCCGCCTCTGCGGTGATCAACAAGAATTCGCCGCCCACCACAAAGACATATAGACTGAGCTTTTGTACATTTTTGTGACTTCACCAATTGGACCTCTGTAAATATCGTTTCGTTTGCCATGTATCTGCACTATCGCAACCTTCCTATGTATATACGTTCATTTACACATCTTTCTGTATATAGTCAGGCACATATATATATATATATTTATAAGCATCCACACCTTAGTATTTTTTTTTAAAAAGGGGATGGTGTCATAATATCCACTCATGTATATAATGAGATGCAGACAGGCAGTGATTGACACACAGGATGACCAATAAGCACACAGCACAGTGCAGCCAATCACCAGACAGGACACGACCACTATAAAGCCAGAGGGCACTAGGTTTCCCGCTCTCTCGGGACCCAGCCACTGAGACAGTCAGAGTCCACGAGCTAGCACAGTGCAAACACCATGCGGTAGCTAGTAAGTCTGGTCAGGCTAGTACAAGGTCTCCAGTCAGTTCAGTATAGTGTCGACCCACAGTTAAATATGTATGTTAGTTCTATCGTTCAATAAAACCGTGTTGGATCTTCTACAGTGTTAGACGTCTGTTTCTTGCATCGCTGCATCAAGGGCAGTCCACACCGAACCGACCTGCCGAACACATCAGGTGTGTGTAAGAGTAGCTGTGTATGTGACTGTGTGAGTGTGACAGTGAGTGTGTGTGAGAGTAGCTGTGTATGTGACTGTGTGAGTGTGACAGTGAGTGTGTGTGAGAGTAGCTGTGTGTGTCTGTGTGTGTGTGAGAGTGACGCTGTAAATTCTATGACATTAACGATACAGGTTATTAACGGTTAACTATAAACAATGGGAGCAGAAACACCATGGGGGGTAAAACAGCACAGCCCTTCACAAAGCCAATCCATCAGGGGACTTCCCAGGCCGGGTGGGACACCTCAGTTCCCTGGCAGGGTCCTCCTTCAGTGAGGCAGGGTCTTCTCTTCAACAGCTGGCGGTTGTTTCGAGGTCTCGGCAGGCGGGTTGGGGGGTACACCCCCCTCTGGCCTCCTGAGGAGCAGTGGGAGGGGCTTCCTCTGAACCCCCCCCTCCCCCCCCCCCCCGGTGACCTCGATTCAGTCTCCACCGAAGCGGCGTTGGAGTTGCCCACCTGAACCACCGTTCAGTGGCTGGGGCTGGGGCCTCTCTGCTCCTTATATGGTCTTCGTGCTTCCGCGCCCGTCTCCGCTGTTAGCCCACCGGGTATGAGACTGGAGCAGATTTGTCCGCAATTCTCACAGGTAGCCACGGTGCGGCCAAACGGCAAGTTTCTCACAAAAACGAAGCCACCGGTTTGAAACAATCTGTTGCCTTTCACTAAGTCGCGATATTTCCTTTGGGTGGCTGGCCTCGGGTCCACCCCCCCACCCCCCCACCCCCCCCCCCCCACCCACCCATCCCCCCCACAAAACCGGGGAACACCAGGTCCGGCTGGGTACGAAGGTGACGACCCATCAAGACGTCCCCGATAGAAATAGTCCTCATGGTCACCGGGCGACCATTGGACATAGAGATTGAACAGTGTGACCCAGTAGTAATGTGAGGGGTGGTATTCACTGAGGGGAAATCAGCTAATTGGGGCTGCAAAGGCCTATGCGGTGCCCCCCCTCTCCCCCCTCCCCCCCCCCCCCCCCCGCCCCCCCCCCCATGAAGGCCGTGCCATTATCAGAAACCAGTACCTCAGGGAATCAGAAATGTGTCTTGGGGTCTCGATGGTGGTCACTGAAGTTGTGGGCCCCATTTCCTGGACCTCCAGCCATTAGGAGTGGGTGTCCACCAGCACCAAGAACATTCTTTGCAGGGGGAAGCTAAGAAATCAATGTGTAACCTTGTTGGCGAAGGGCCAGGCCACTCCCATAGATGCCGCTGAGCCTCAGGCGACAAGCTTTGCTGGCTGAGCCTGACAGAGGTCACACTGAGGGAGCTGGGGCTGGATACTGCAATAATGGGACTATGGGGCCACGCCAATGGAAAAACGCTGGCGTTTCACTGTGGACTTCACTTAAGAAAGTCCTGAGAGATTCTCCTAGCTGCAGGGGGCTGGCACGGCCCAGGGGTGATTCCCGCAGCTCCGGCTGCGGATACGGTGCCCCGCACGTCCGCTCGGGAGTCCGCGCACGCGCACCGCGGCGGCCTGCAGCAGCCGCCTCGGGCGCCATGGCGGAGTCGGACCACGGAGGCAGCTCCGAAATGTGGGCCTCTCCCAAGATTGCGCGCGCCCGCGGATCCCTTCCTGCCCGATTGCTGCCCCCCCCCCCGGCCCGGTGATTGATCCCCCACCGCCCCCCCCCCCCCCACCACCGCGGACTGAGTCCGCAGCTGCCAGCCGAGGTTCCCGACAGCCGATACGTGGTTAGAACCGCGGCGTCAGGAACTCGGCCAGTTTTGTGTGGAGAATCGTGGGGGGGGGGGGGGGGCTCTGTCAATGGCACCCTAGCCGCAAGGCGTAGATCGCGATTCCCGGGCGATTCTGCGGGGACCGGACAATTGCTTCAGCGGCGCAGGTCCCAATTTCATCGTAAATGGTCACACTCTCCGCCCCTACACTGAACGTGAATTCGGAGCGAGGGCTGTGAAGAATTAGCTCCAGGTTTTCGATATAGAACATAGAACATAGAACGATACAGCGCAGTACAGGCCCTTCGGCCCACGATGTTGCACCAAAACAAAAGCCATCTAACCTACACTATGCCATTATCATCCATATGCTTATCCAATAAACTTTTAAATGCCCTCAATGTTGGCAAGTTCACTACTGTTGCAGGTAGGGCATTCCACGGCCTCACCACTCTTTGCGTAAAGAACCTACCTCTGACCACTGTCCTATATCTATTACCCCTCAGTTTAAGGCTATATACCCACCTGTATATAGTCTGCATCATTACCCACCTGTATATAGTCAGGATCCATACCCACCTGTATATAGTCAGCATCAATACCCAGCTGTATATAGTCAGGATCAATACCCTCCTGTATATACTCAGGATCAATACCCACCTGTATATAGTTAGGATTAATACCCACCTGTATATACTCAGGATCAATACCCACCTGTATATAGTCAGCATCAATACCCAGCTGTATATAGTCAGGATCAATACCCACCTGTATATACTCAGGATCAATACCCACCTGTATATAGTCAGCATCAATACCCAGCTGTATATAGTCAGGATCAATACCCACCTGTATATACTCAGGATCAATACCCACCTGTATATAGTCAGCATCAATACCCAGCTGTATATAGTCAGCATCAATACCCACCTGTATATAGTCAGCATCAATACCCACCTGTATATAGTCAGCATTAATACCCACCTGTATATAGTCAGGATCGATACCCACCTGTATATAGTCAGGATCAATACCCACCTGTATATAGTCAGCATCAATACCCACCTGTATATAGTCAGCATCAATACCCACCTGTATATAGTCAGCATCAATACCCACCCGTATATAGTCAGCATCAATGCACACCTGTATATAGTCAGCATCAATACCCATCTGTATATAGTCAGGATAAATACCCACCTGTATATAGTCAGCATCAATACCCACCTGTATATAGTCAGGATCAATACCTACCTGTATGTAGTCAGGATCAATACCTACTTGTATATAGTTAGGATCAATACCCACCTGTATATAGTCAGGATCAATGCACACCTGTATATAGTCAGCATCAAAACCCACCTGTATGTAGTCAGGATAAATACCCACCTGTATATAGTCAGCATCAATACCCACCTGTATATAGCTAGGATCAACACCCACCTTTATATATTCAGGATCAATACCCACCTGTATATAGTCAGCATCAATACCCACCTGTATATAGTCAGCATCAATACCCAGCTGTATATAGTCAGGATCAATACCCACCTGTATATACTCAGGATCAATACCCACCTGTATATAGTCAGGATCAATACCCACCTGTAGATAGTCAGCATCAATACCCACCTGTATATAGTCAGCATCAATACCCACCTGTATATAGTCAGCATTAATACCCACCTGTATATAGTCAGGATCGATACCCACCTGTATATAGTCAGGATCAATACCCACCTGTATATAGTCAGCATCAATACCCACCTGTAAAGAACGTAGAACGATACAGCGCAGTACAGGCCCTTCGACCCACGATGTTGCACCGAAACAAAAGCCATCTAACCTACACTATGCCATTATCATCAATATGCTTATCCAATAAACTTTTAAATGCCCTCAATGTTGGCGAGTTCACTACTGTTGCAGGTAGGGCATTCCACAGCCTCACCACTCTTTGCGTAAAGAACCTACCTCTGACCTCTGTCCTATATCTATTACCCCTCAGTTTAAAGCTATGTCCCCTCGTGCTAGCCATTTCCATCCGCGGGAAAAGGCTCTCACTGTCCACCCTATCTAACCCCCTGATCATTTTGTATGCCTCTATTAAGTCTCCTCTTAACCTTCTTCTCTCTAACGAAAACAACCTCAAGTTCATCAGCCTTTCCTCATAAGATTTTCCCTCCATACCAGGCAACATCCTGGTAAATCTCCTCTGCACCCGCTCCAAAGCCTCCACGTCCTTCCTATAATGCGGTGACCAGAACTGTACGCAATACTCCAAATGCGGCCGTACCAGAGTTTTGTACAGCTGCAACATGACCTCCCGACTCCGGAACTCAATCCCTCGACCAATAAAGGCCAACACTCCATAGGCCTTCTTCACAACCCTATCAACCTGGGTGGCAACTTTCAGGGATCTATGTACATGGACACCTAGATCCCTCTGCTCATCCACACTTCCAAGAACTTTACCATTAGCCAAATATTCCGCATTCCTGTTATTCCTTCCAAAGTGAATCACCTCACACTTCTCGACATTAAACTCCATTTGCCACCTCTCAGCCCAGCTCTGCAGCTTATCTATGTCCCTCTGTAACCCACTATTTCCTTCCACACTGTCGACAACACCACCGACTTTAGTGTCATCTGCAAATTTACTCACCCACCCTTCTGCGCCCTCCTCTAGGTCATTGATAAAAATGACAAACAGCAACGGCCCCAGATCAGATCCTTGTGGTACGCCACTTGTAACTGAACTCCATTCTGAACATTTCCCATCAACCACCACCCTCTGTCTTCTTTCAGCTAGCCAATTTCTGATCCACATCTCTAAATCACCCTCAATCCCCAGCCTCCGTATTTTCTGCAATAGCCTACCGTGGGGAACCTTATCAAACGCTTTACTGAAATCCATATACACCACATCAACTGCTCTACCCTCGTCTACCTGTTCAGTCACCTTCTCAAAGAACTCGATAAGGTTTGTGAGGCATGACCTACCCTTCACAAAGCCATGCTGACTATCCCTGATCATACTATCCCTATCTAGATGATTATAAATCTTGTCTCTTATAATCCCCTCCAAGACTTTACCCACTACAGACGTGAGGCTCACCGGTCTATAGTTGCCGGGGTTGTCTCTACTCCCCTTTTTGAACAAAGGGACCACATTTGCTATCCTCCAGTCCTCTGGCACTATTCCTGTAGCCAATGATGACATAAAAATCAAAGCCAAAGGCCCAGCAATCTCTTCCCTGGCCTCCCAGAGAATCCTAGGATAAATCTCATCAGGCCCCGGGGAGTTATGTATTTTCAGCCTGTCCAGAATTGCCAACACCTCTTCTCTATGTACCTCAATGCCATCTATTCTAATAGCCTGGGTCTCAGCATTCTCCTCCACAACATTATCTTGTTCCTGAGTGAATACTGACGAAAAATATTCATTTAGTATCTCACCTATCTCTTCAGACTCCACACACAATTTCCCATCCCTGTCCTTGACTGGTCCTACTCTTTCCCTAGTCATTCGCTTATTCCTGACATACCTATAGAAAGCTTTTGGGTTTTCCTTGATCCTTCCTGCCAAATACTTCTCATGTCCCCTCCTTGCTCGTCTTAGCTCTCTCTTTAGATCCTTCCTCACTACCTTGTAACTATCCATCGCCCCAACCGAAACTTCACACCTCATCTTCACATAGGCCTCCTTCTTCCTCTTAACAAGGGATTCCACTTCTTTGGTAAACCATGGTTCCCTCGCTCTACGCCTTCCTCCCTGCCTGACCGGTACGTACTTATCAAGAACACGCAGTAGCTGTTCCTTGAACAAGCTCCACTTATCCAGTGTGCCCAACACTTGCAGCCTACTTCTCCAACCTTTCCCCCCCAAGTCACGTCTAATGGCATCATAATTGCCCTTCCCCCAGCTATAACTCTTGCCCTGCGGTGTATACTTATCCCTTTCCGTCATTAACGTAAACGTCACCGAATTGTGGTCACTGTCCCCAAAGTGCTCTCCTACCTCCAAATCCAACACCTGGCCTGGTTCATTACCCAAAACCAAATCCAACGTGGCCTCGCCTCTTGTTGGTCTGTCAACATATTGTGTCAGGAAACCCTCCTGCACACATTGTACAAAAAAACGACCCATCTAATGTACTCGAACTATATCTTTTCCAGTAAATATTTGGAAAGTTAAAGTCTCCCATAATAACTACCCTGTTACTTTCGCTCTTATCCAGGATCATCCTCGCCATCCTTTCCTCTACATCCCTCGAACTATTTGGAGGCCTATAGAAAACTCCCAACAGGGTGACCTCTCCTTTCCTGTTTCTAACCTCAGCCCATACTACCTCGGAAGATGAGTCCCCATCTAGCATCCTCTCCGCCACCGTAATACTGCTCTTGACTAGCAGCGCCACACATCCCCCTCTTTTGCCTTCTTCTCTGAGCTTACTAAAACACCTAAACCCCGGAACCTGCAACATCCATTCCTGTCCATGCTCTATCCATGTCTCCGAAATGGCCACAACATCGAAGTCCCAGGTACCAACCCATGCTGCCAGTTCCCCTACCTTATTTCGTATACTCCTGGCATTGAAGTAGACACACTTCAAACCACCTACCTGAACACTGGCCGCCTCCTGTGACATCAAATCTGTGCTCCTCTATACTCTCTTTCTCCCATACCCTAAAACTACAATCCAGGTTCCCATGCCCCTGCTGCATTAGTTTAAACCCCCCCAAAGAGCACTAACAAATCTCCCCCCCAGGATATTTGTGTCCCTCAGGTTCAGACGTAGACCATCCTGTCTGTAGAGGTCCCACCTTCCCCAGAAAGAGCCCCAGTTATCCAGAAATCTGAATCCCTCCCGCCTGCACCATCCCTGTAGCCACGTGTTTAATTGTTTTCTCTCCCTATTCCTCATCTCATTATCACGTGGCACGGGCAACAACCCAGAGATAACAACTCTGTTTGTTCTAGTTCTGAGCTTCCATCCTAGCTCCCTGAAAGCCTGCCTGACATCCTTGTCCCCTTTCCTACCTATGTCGTTAGTGCCAATGTGGACCACGACTTGGGGCTGCTCCCCCTCCCCTTAAGGACCCGGAAAACACGATCCGAGACATCACGTACCCTTGCACCTGGGAGGCAACATACCAAATGTGAGTCTCTCTCGCTCCCACAAAATCTCCTATCTGTGCCCCTGACTATCGAGTCCCCAATTACTAATGCTCTGCTCCCCTCCCCCCTTCCCTTCTGAGCAACAGGGACAGACTCCGTGCCAGAGGCCCGTACCCCATGGCTTACCCCTGGTAAGTTGTCCCCCCCCACAAGTATCCAAAGCGGTATACTTGTTTCTCAGGGGAACGACCGCAGGGGATCCCTGCACTGACTGCTTCTTCCCAGTCCCTCTTACAGTTACCCATCTATCTCCAATCTTTGGTGTAACTAATTCCCTGAAGCTGCTATCTATGACCCCCCTCTGCCTCCCGAATGATCCGAAGTTCTTCCAACTCCAGCTCCAGTTCCCTAACTCGGTCTTGGAGGAGCTGGAGATGGCAGCACTTCCTGCAGGTAAAATCAGCAGGGACACTAACGGCATCCCTCACCTCAAACATCCTGCAGGAGGAACATTGCACTTCCTTCCCTGCCATCCCTCTAACTTGCAACCAAAATCTGGCTAACAAATAAATTTTTTAAAAAAAATAATAATAATATAATATGGCACTTACCTTACACCAATGGGTCTTATTATTAGGTTCGAGGAGGAGGGCGGGTGGGAGACACTACACGTGTAGTGCCTCGGGTTTCCTCTCCACCAGAATTTATTGGTGAGGGGAGGGGGGGAAACCTTCCCAGAAGTCCGCGGGTCGAACTTCCGGTTCCCGCCTTAAAAAATAAAATTTTTTAAAAATACAACAGCAAAGAGGAACAGAAACGGTACCAGGTAAGTATTTCAAACCTAAAATACTCACCCACCGGCAGCCCCTGCACTCCGCTCCCGCCGAAACACCAAGTGAATGCTCCTGGTGTTGCACCCAGGCTGAGGCAATCGATGCAATGGGTTTATCTCCGCCGAGTGGACCTAATCGTGGTTTGTGGTTGGTTGCGATGGCGGAACTGAGGCCGTACACACGCTGATCGAATTTATTTGCATTGTATATCATAACTAGGCCCTCTTTTACAAATTGTGCATACTTTTGTTCTGCACCAGTGAGTGCTCGGGAGGTGAAACCGTTGGGCCTGTCTGTGCCGTCCTCGATCTTGTGGGACAGGACAACCCCTATACCATTGCGGGCCAAAATTATTGATTTGCCTGGGCCGAAATGGAACAACAATCTGGACGACTGTAGGTCCTGTTTGACTTGTGGGTCTTTCCAACACAAATGTGTTTTTAAAAGGAGGCACAGTGTCGCTAACGTAGCTGCCAAATTGGAGATTAACTGGCTGTGGTAATTTACAGGACCAAGAAATGATTTCAATTCTTCCACATTCTTCAGCGTAGGGACTTCTTTGATGACCTTGACCTCGTCCTCCATAGGGTACAAGCCTTTGAGCCCACCTTAAATGCCAAATGCGGGACTTGGCTGGTCTGAACCGTGCTCTTCTCCCTCTTTAACCCGGGGCTGGATTCTCCGATAATGGGTCTACGTCCCCATGCTAACGTAAACACGCTGGCGTTTCACTCTGGATTCTCCATTCTGCAGGGGGCTGGCAGGACCCCGGAGTGCTCCTCGCAGCTCTGGCTGCGGATACGTGGCCCCGCACCTCCGGCCAGGAGTCCGTGCATGCGCACCGCGGCAGCCGCCCCATCCGACATGGCGGACTCGGACCGCGGACCGACATCGTGAATGTAGGCCCCCCGCGGATCCGAGCCGCCCGATCACTGCCGCGGCCGCCCATGAAGCCCCTCCTGGTGATCGACCCCCCCGCCCGCCCCCTCCCCCCGCCCCCCCACTGAGTCCGCAGCTGCCACGCGAGGTTCCCGACGGCCGATACGTGATTAGAACCACGCCATCAGGAACTCTGCCAGTTTTGCCTGGAGAACCGCTGGGGGAGACTCTGTCAATGGCCCCCTAGCCGCGCCGCGTAATCCGTGCACAAGGCTGCTGTTTCCGTGTAAATATCGATTCTCCGCGATTTCGGCGCCGGGCTGCGGAGGATCCAGCCGCTGGCATATTGGAAAAGTCCCTTGTGCCTTTGATGTCGCAAATTTCCTGGAGCAGGCATTGTCAAATTCGGGGGCGCGACCCGCGGGTGGGTCGCGGGCAGGTGTCGGAGCCATCCGTCGCAGTGCACCCGATCGCGCAAATCTACGCGCAACAGCCGGCTGTTAATAACGCCAGCTGCAAGCGGCCTTCAAAATGGCCGCGAACATGTAAAAAATATGCGGTCGCACTGCGCATGCACACCCGATCATCGGCAAGCATGCACACAGCTACGCACAGTGCGGCCGCTTTTTGTTTAAACGGTCGCAGCCTTTTGTTTTACAAATTCGGTGGGGGTTAATTCATTTTATTCATTTATTTTATTCATTTAATTTTATTTTTTTTCATTTATTTTATCCATTTTTTTTTTTTTTTTTTTGACAAGTTCAGGGGGGTTTTATTTGATAAAATTTTACAGGAAAAAAATGCAGAACTTTGGACAGATGGAGACACCATACTTTCCGACACCGGAAGGCTTCACCTTCGTCCAACAGGTTCCATTGGAGGAGCGTGTACGAGGGCCAAAGGGACTCAAAATCATTTCCTCTATTTTTGTCGGCAGCAAACAAGGGAAGAGAAAATGGCGGGTCGCGAAGGTCGGCCGGCGTGGGTAGCGAAGGTCAGCCGGCGTGGGTCCCGAAGGTCGGCCGGCGTGGGCCGCGAAGGTCGGCCGGGTTGGGTCCCGAAGGTTGGCCGGTTGGTAAAAATGGGTCCCCGGAAAAAAGTTTGAAGAACACTGTCCGAGAGTCCCCGTCAGTTCAAGTTGATAATAAGCGTGGCTTAAGTCAAGCTTAGTACATGTGATGCCTCTGGTCAACTTTGCACCGAGGTCTTCTATCCGAGGGATCGTTTTCAAGAAGCAGTTAGATATGGCACTTGGAGGAAAGGGGATGAAAGAATATGGGGGGAAGACGGGATTAGATTATTGAGTTGGGTGATCAGATATGATCATAATGAATGGCGGAGGAGGCTCGAAGGGCCGAAAGGCCTCTTCCTTCTCCTATTTTCTATGTTTCTATACTTGTTGAATTGGGCCACTTGGTTCATGGCGAGTTTGCAGTCACCGCAGATCCTGACAGTGCGGTCAGGTTTTAAGACAGGTACGATAGGGGCTGCCCATTCAGAGGTACTGGTTTGATGATCCCTAATTCTTCCAAGTGTGCCAATTCGACCTGAGCTTTCTGGTGTAAAGCATATGGGAGCGTCCGAGCTCTGAAGAATTTTTGTGTGGATTCGGGGTTCACGTGAATGTTTGCCTTTACCACTCGTATTCGGCCAAGCTCGTTTAGAAACACATCTTCATAATTGCACAGGACTTCTTGGGAAACGCCGTTTGATATCCCGGAACTTCATAGCTAGTTTAGCTTTATCTCAGGTAGCCAATCTCGCCCCACAGGGCACGCCCCTTGTCCTTCCACAATGATCATGGGTAATTGATACAACACTGATGTCGTGGTGGTGCTAACATCGCTAAGGTTTCCCCTGTACACATGGTCAACTTCGCAGTCGTACTGCTTAGACTCAAGTCAAGGGTTGGACCCCTCCTTGAAGGTACTTGAAGGTTTGTTCACTCACCACAGTGGCCGACGTCGACCGCCATGCTCAATGATCACCCATTGACCATTGGGGCTATTTCTATCGGAGCCATCTTGTTTACTTTAATAACCCCCAGGGGAATACTCTGACTTCAGGAAGCGTAGCACGACGCACACACCGTCTGCATCAATGGCTCCGAAGTGGAGATGGTCGGTAGCTTTGAGTTCCTGGGGGGTCACCATCACCAACAGTCCTGGTCCACTCACGTTGATGCATCAGTCAAGAAAGCCCAACAACATCTTTACTTCCTACGGAAGCTAAAGAAATTCAGCATGTCTGCATTGGCTCTCTCAAACTTCTACAGATGTGCGATAGAGAGCATCCTATCCGGCTGCATCACAGCCTGGTATGGCAACTGCTCGGCCCAAAATCGCAAGAAACTGCAGAGTGCGGTGAACTCAGCCCAGCGCATCACACAAACTTGCCACCCCCACATTGATTCTGTCTACACCTCCCGCTGCCTCAGGAAGGCAGACAGCATTATCAGAGACCCCTCCCACCCTGGCATTGCCTTCTTCCAGACCCATCCATCAGGCAGAAGGTACAGAAGTCTGAAGACCCGCACATCCAGACATAGGCACAGCTTCTTCCCCACAGCTACAAGACTCCTCAACGACTCCCCCGCGGACAGATCTGTTCCCTGTAAGAACACTATTCACGATGTCCTATGCTGCTCTTGTTCATGTATTTGTTTCGTTTGGCCCCTTGTTCCGCACTGTAACCAATCACTGTTTGTCGATGTACCATTTGTCAATGTTCTCTGTTGATTATTCTTGCGTCTACTGTGTACGTACTGCGTACATTCCTTGGCCGCAGAAAAATACTTTTAACTGTACTTCGGTACATGTGACAATAAATCAAATCAAATCAAATCAAATGATTGATCTTCCTGTGGGACCCATGGAATCTGAGCATCCCGCTAGTGGGCGGAGGCCAGGGCAGCTGGGGCTCACAAGAACCCAGTATAAAGGCCGGCCCAGCCAGGGCCCGGCATGTTGGCTGTCCCAATGGGACTTCACTCTGTGAATATATTTGCTCCCGTCAGGTATAGGCAGACCAACGTTCACCCTCCCGTACGGCTTCCTTTATCTTAATGCTTCCTTTAACCATGTTTAACCTGAAAATCTCAGATTGCCCTTGGGGACTTTTCTCTACGTTATGCACTGGAATGGTGGTGTGTTTTTTTAAAAACTGGGTGCGCCCTGACGAGGTGCGTCGTCAATGTGCTTGAATATGGCTCTTCCTGTTACGCTTGAAGCACACAAAACCTTTGCAATGGCATGTCTCCTGTGGGTGGTCTACCCCCGCACGTGTAACACTCGCCAAAATTCCTCAGCTGTTAGTTTAGGGTTTCCCGTTCCATTCTTTTTCACTCTTGATTCAGTTTTTATATAATATTATGTGTATATCTTTGTCAACAATAATAATCTTTATTCGTGTCACAAGCAGGTTTACATTAACACCGCAATGAAGTTACTGTGAAAATCCCCTGGTCGCCACATTCCGGCGCCGGTTCGGGTACACGGAGGGAGAATTCAGAATGTCCAATTCACCTAACAAGCGCGTCTTTCGGGACTTGTGGGAGGAAACCGGAGCACCCGGAGGAAACCCACACAGACACGGGGAGAACGTGATTTATTGTCACATGTACCGCACAGACAGCGACCTAAGCCGGGAATCGAACCTGGGATCCTGGTGTTGTGAAGCAACAGTGCTAACCACTGTGCTACCGTGCCGCCCTGCATGTCTGTCACTGCTATTATTTGATCATTTAATAAAAATATTTGGAGGAAAACAATTCCTAGGCTGACGGTCTGTTTTTCTTCCTTGTCCCTGTCCACGAGCCTGCCCCCTGGGATCTCTGTTCAGCCTCCTCTCTGCCCGTCGCACGAGGTGCTCACCTAACAGACGTCCCACTCCGAAGCTGGTTTACCACATCTTCCTGCACACACTGGAGCTCAGAGGCCCGCTTCTTAGCGCATTCAGTGGCTGAGTTATTTCCATCGCTTTGTACAGAGTAACTTTCGTTTCCGCGAACCATCTCCTTTGCACATTGATATTGTTGATGCCGCAGACCAGACTGTCACGCAGCATATCGTTCAACGCCGAGCCAAATTTGCAGTGTTCAGCCATTTGGCGAAGTCTGCCTCCCTCATGGCCGAATTAAATTAATACCTTTGCAGCGTAATGGAGGGTCTGGGGTTGACATGCACCCTCAAACCATCAACAAATTACCTTGATCTCATTGGCGGCAAAATCTGCCCGCTATCTTGGCTCCAGTCTTTGTCCCCCTGGTCGAGTGGATTGAGTTTCCCTATCATCGGGATGGGGTTTCTCACTGGCATTCTCTATCGCCCGGAATTGTGAAACGTGATTGGGCAGAGAATTGGTTCCAACGCTGAATTCGAGGCGGGCACCGGGTTTACGCCACATCGCAATTCTCCGGTGCCTTGTCAAAGCGTTCCACTCTGCTCGGACAGTAAACGGCATTAGCGTATCAATAGCGGGCCGGACCCGGGAATCTCCGGAGGCTCCGGGATTCTCCGCCTCCGATGGGCCGAATGTCCGACAGCGAGGTTCGCTTGTGCTTTTAAAAATCGAGAAACAAGCACCGTGGCTGCTGAGGGAGAGAGAGGGGGTGAGACACAGAGAGGAGCGACTGCGGGCTGCCGGGCTGGACGCAGGCCGGGCTGGCTGGGGGGGGGCAGTGGGGGGAGGGGGGGGCGGACAGGGGGACAGGCCCTGGGGCCTGGATCCCCCTCGGGACTGGGGCGGTGTCCAAGCACGGACAGCCATTACCGTGGCCGGCAAGGCAGCCATCTTGCTGTGCACCCAGTGACCACCCACCGAGTCCTGTGGTTCTGCAGAAACACCCACCCCTGCTCCCAGCACCCACCCACCGCCCCACTACCCCCCGCACCCCAGCCCCCAACTACGCACCCCACTACCACCCACACCCAAGCCCCCATCCACCACCCCCCGCACCCCAGCCCCCACCCCCCGCACCCCAGCCCCCACCCCCCGCACCCCACCCCCTGCAACCCACTACCACCCCCCGCACCCCAGCCCCCACCCCCCGCACCCCAGCCCCCACCCCCCGCACCCCACCCCCTGCACCCCACTACCACCCCCCGCACACCAGCCCCCACCCCCCGCACCCCAGCCCCCACCCCCCGCACCCCACCCCCTGCACCCCACTACCACCCCCCGCACCCCAACCCCCACCCCCCGCACACCACCCCCTGCAACCCACTACCACCCCCCGCACACCAGCCCCCACCCCCCGCACCCCAGCCCCCACCCCCCGCACCCCACCCCCTGCACCCCACTACCACCCCCTGCACCCCAACCCCCACCCCCCGCACCCCACCTCCTGCACCCCACTACCACCCCCCGCACACCAGCCCCCACCCCCGCACCCCAGCCCCCACCCCCCGCACCCCACCCCCTGCACCCCACTACCACCCCCCGCACACCAACCCCTACCCCCGCACCCCAGCCCCCACCCCCTGCACCCCAGCCCCCACCCGCCGCAACCCACCCCCCGCACCCCAGCCCCCACCCCCCGCACCCCAGCACTCACCCCACCGCCCCACTACCCCCCGCACCACGGCACCCAACTACGCACCCCACTACCCCCCGCACCCCAGCCTCCACCCCCTGCACCCCACCCCCTGCACCCCACTACCACCCCCGCACCCCAGCCCCCACCCCCCGCACCCCAGCCCCCAACCCCCACACCCCACCCCCTGCACCCCACTACCACCTCCGCACCCCAGCCCCCACCCCCCGCACCCCAGCCCCCATCCCCCGCACCCCAGCCCCCACCCGCCGCACCCCACCCCCCGCACCCCAGCACCCACCCACCGCCCCACTACCCCCCGCACCCCAGCACCCAACTATGCACCCCACTACCACCCACACCCCAGCCCCCATCCACCACCCCCCGCACCCCAGCCCCCACCCCACCGCACCCCACCCCCCGCACCCCACCTGCCACCAGGATTTCACCTGGCCCACCCAAGGGCAACGTCCACAGTATCCCCTACATTTGGGCGCTGGACGGAGGGGGCCGTGGAGTGTACCTCTGGGATGGACAGTGGCAGCCAATAGTATGCCTGGCAGCAGGTACAGGCATCAGGCGGGGCCTGGGGGGCGGAGGTGGAGGAGCGGGGGGAAGGAGACATGCGGGGGCAGTGGCTGCAGTGCCAACTGGTGCCACCACATAGTTGGGCACGGGGGGGGGTTAGGGGGCTAACATGTCAGCCTTTCACCCCCTGCAGACAATTCAGCCAGCAATAGTGGCCTTTCTCCTCGTCACTGCAGCCCTGGGGGATGCCCTGCGGCTGTACCAGCTGCCCGAGGAGGAGCCTGCCCCAGAGGAACAGGAGGCAGTCAGTGAGGGTGGAGAGCCGGCCGCCCATAGGACGAGGAGGAGGTGCAAAGGAGGCCTCGTGTGTACTGACCGCGCCTGTCATTGGAGGAGCTGCCGGACCGGGCGTGCCGTCGGAGACTCTGGCTGAGCAGGGAGACAGTGCAACATATCTGCCAGATCATGGCCACCGCGGGGGAGTGGGGGTGGGCTCCCGCTCCCAGAAGCCGTCGCCCTGACCCTTTATGCCAAGTGGCGCTTCAAGCGCAGAGTGGGGATGGCCCGGGATCGCGCAGGGCTCAGCAGACAGGCCCTGTGTGCCCAGTCAGCACAATACATCCATTTCAACGTGGACCCAGCCCGCCAAGATGCCCGGGCAGCGGGGTCCACCCCCATCGGCAGGGTGTCCCGAGTTCAGGGAATGATGGACGGGATGCATGTCCCCCTCTGAGCACCGACAGATGACAGGCCGCTCGACGCCAACCATCAGCTGCTCATCATGCTCGACTGCGCCCGATACCCGGGCGGTGTGCACCACGCCTTGATCCCGGCACACTCAACAGTTCCTGTCCTCTTCGAGGTGCACCCCCTGCTGGGGGGCTGGCTATTGGGTGACAGGGGTTATCCACTGTGGTCATAACTGCCCTACGCGGAGACCCATGACGACGACGCCCATACTGCGCCCAGGAGTGTGATCGAGCGGTGCTTCAACCTTCCTGAAGATACGGTTCAGGTGCCTGGGCCACCCTGGAGGGGCCCTCCAGTATGATGCTGAGAGGGTCGCCCGTATGGCGGCGGCCTGCTGCGTCCTCCACAGCATCGCACAGCAGAGGGCAATCTGCTGGAGAAGGAGGATGAACTTCAGGCCTCGTCCAATGAGGGGGATGCGGGGGAGGGCGAGGGTGGGCAGGCAGGGAGGCCACACAATGTGTGCACGTGGGCCGATGCACACGGGACACTCTGCTCGCCTCCAGGTACACCAACTGAGCGGGGGCGGGGGGGGTGGTGGATGCTGCCCAGGGGCACAGATATTGCATTCAACCCCCACCTCCAGCCGCACCCACCCCCTTCCCATGAACAGCCTGCCCCGACCCAGACGTGGGGGGCCCCTGGGCGGCAGTAACAGCGGGCCTGATCCATGGGAGAGAGGATGGTGACAACCCGCCCTGCGATAGGCTCTGGTGTTCCAAATTGTTTGACAATGTCTGACTCCTGCCCTCGGTAGCACCTTCCACCGTCCGCCTGCTTGCGGGGTGGCCGTTCCATCACAAGGTCCCGTCGAATCCCTGGGGGGGGCGCGGAGGTGGCGCGGTGCGGGGGGGACGACACCGGAGCAGTGACTGCTGGCTGAACTGCAGTCCCCTGGCCAATTCCAGCCACAACCTCTACCCATTAACCCCCTCCCAAACTCAAAGCCCCCGGGCAACCCCTCTGCCCAGTCTACCCCTCACACCCTTCTGACAGAGCACCGAGGCGATTCATGACGCTGTGTTTAATGTGAATAGATATTCACAGTATATACCGTAGCCCCTGTAACTATACTGTGCCCTGCACCCGGGCCAACTTAACTGGTGTCTAATTTTCTGGCCTTACGGAACCTGTCACCAGGTGGTTCCCAGATGGAGTCGACCTGGTGTGATTCCCGCCAGGCGAAAAGGATCCCCGTTGGTGGGGGAAGGATCCAAGGTGCTGCGGTGTTCCGGCACCTCCCCTGCAGGAGTCACAGGCACAGGCCCCATCACCCCCGCCTCCCTCACGTGGCCCTCAGGCTACTCCATGGGACGGGACTGCGAACGGAGCTATCCCTGAGTCCTCCCCGCCACCTGGCGCTGCCAGTCCTGGAGGCCCGCTCTATCTCGGCCAGGGTCTGCGCGCTCGCGGCCATGGAGCACAGGGAGTGGACCATCTCCGTCTGGGACTGCGCCACATCACGCTGCGACTGTGCCACCACCTTCTGAGCCTGTGCCACCTCAGGCAGTGAGCGGGCCCATCTCCCCCTGAGACTGGGTCACCTCCCTCCGGGCCTGTGCAATGCCGCCATCGCTCTCAGCTGTGGCCCGCTGTGTCAGGGCCACACTCTGGCACACGGCTACCTGTGAGGCGGCAACCCTGACCTGGGCCTCGGCCGCCGCCTGCGCAGAATGGCCCCGGCCTTGGACATGTTGATCCATAGCCGGAACCCTGGCCTCCAGGGCCTCCACTCCGCTCGCCATCCGTGCGGTGTGGGCCTGGGTGGCACGGATGGTCAGCACCACCCCGCCCTGCTCCTGCACGCGGTGGGACTCCTCCAATGGCACCTGCAGGTGCTGGATGCTCGCCGATAGCCCCTATTGCAGCCTGTGCGTGCGGTGCGCACCAGAGAGTGTCCCAGGAGCCTCTGCACTACAGTGCCCGACCGAGGTGAGTGTCTCTGGGATGGTGGAGGGTGTTGGAGATGGTGGGAGGATGAGAGGGTGTGGAGAGCGGGGTGGGGGGGGGGGGGTGCAGGGGTGTTGATGGTGGCAGTATGGGGGTGATGTGGGGGTGCTGGGTGTGGGGGTGGAGGGGTTGGGAGTGGGGGGGGGTGACCCACGTGCATGGGGAACCGCAGCCCAGCGGGTCACACTTCCTCGCCTGATGCCGATCTCCGCCCCGGAGACTGCCACCTCCCCTGGCCCTCCGACCACATCCAGTGCCCTCTGTTCCATTGAGGTGGGGGGAGAACAGAAAACGACAGTGTTAGACATTCCCACGCATGCAGCCCAGGGAGTGCTTCAGTGACCAGGACGCACGGCCTTGGCAGCCAGTAAGGATGCCGGCAAGGGGGGCAGGGTGAGGGTTCAGCTGCCCTCTGCGTGTGGGGAGGGGTTACGGGTGTGTGGGACAGGACGTGGTGCCAGGGGCAGTGCTGCCAACTCACCCTGGCCGCCCTGAGGAGGTGATGCAGTTTTCTCCGGCACTGCTGGCCAATCCTGATGGTGTTGCCCACGGCGCTGACCGCCTCCTCCCCGGGCCGGGGTACAGGGTCGCCCGCCTCTTCCCCACGGCATCCAGCAGCGTCTCCATTACCGCGTTGGTAAAACGGGGTACCGCTCTCCTCGCTGCCATCTTGTTGTGTGGGATGGTGTGTGTGGGGAGTGTCTGGGATGGTGTGTGTGGGGATTGTCTGGGACGGTGTGTGTGGGGAGTGTCTGGGATGGTGTGTGTGGGGAGTGTCTGGGGTGGTGTGTGTGGGGAGTGTCTGAGATGGTGTGTGTGGGGAGTGTCTGGGATGGTGTGTGTGGGGAGTGTCTGGGATGGTGTGTGTGGGGAGTGTCTGGGGTGGTGTGTGTGGGGAGTGTCTGGGATGGTGTGTGTGGGGAGTGTCTGGGGTGGTGTGTGTGGGGAGTATCTGGGACGGTGTGTGTGGGGAGTGTCTGGGATGGTGTGTGTGGGGAGTGTCTGGGATGGTGTGTGTGGGGATTGTCTGGGACGGTGTGTGTGGGGAGTGTCTGGGATGGTGTGTGTGGGGAGTGTCTGGGGTGGTGTGTGTGGGGAGTGTCTGGGATGGTGTGTGTGGGGAGTGTCTGGGATGGTGTGTGTGGGGAGTGTCTGGGATGGTGTGTGTGGGGAGTGTCTGGGGTGGTGTGTGTGGGGAGTGTCTGGGATGGTGTGTGTGGGGAGTGTCTGGGGTGGTGTGTGTGGGGAGTGTCTGGGATGGTGTGTGTGGGGAGTGTCTGGGATGGTGTGTGTGGGGAGTGTCTGGGGTGGTGTGTGTGGGGAGTATCTGGGACGGTGTGTGTGGGGAGTGTCTGGGATGGTGTGTGTGGGGAGTGTCTGGGACAGTGTGTGTGGGGAGTATCTGGGACGGTGTGTGTGGGGAGTGTCTGGGACGGTGTGTGTGGGGAGTGTCTGGGATGGTGTGTGTTGGGAGTGTCTGGGATGGTGTGTGTGGGGAGTGTCTGGGATGGTGTGTGTGGGGAGTGTCTGGGATGGTGTGTGTGGGGAGTATCTGGGACGGTGTGTGTGGGGAGCGTCTGGGATGCTGTGTGTGGGGAGTGTCTGGGATGGTGTGTGTGGGGAGTGCAGTCTGTATCTGCGGCTGCAGCTTGTCAGCCTCCCAAGTGTCAACCGCGAAGCCGGCGAATCCGGCACCGTTCCTCATTGGAATTGAGTGTGTTCAACGTGCCCCTTAATGGTCGCTGAATCGCTCCTGGTGCGCCACCAGTTTTGCTGTCGTGGAATTCCACAAATACTGCGCCTGCGTCAATACTTAGTCTCAGGAACAGGAATCCAGCTGCCTGTCTTTCTGCCAAACTCATTGTTTTGTTATGCTCTTGTCGTAGCTTAAGCTGCTTCCTTGATGTGCACTCTGACAAAGGAAGGTTCAGACTTGGAGATAGCTTTAACACATTTATTACTGTTAACAATTCTCCTACTTTGATTCAACGCTACTGTTAATCCTCTATAGCTACTCAGACTGACGAACCAGTCTGCTACAAACTTCTACAGATGCACGGAACGGCCGGCGTGATCTCGCGCATGCGCGGACTGGCCGGCGTATTTCCGCGTATGCGCGGACTGGCCGGCGTATTTCCGCGTATGCGCGGACTGGCCGGCGTATTTCCGCATATGCGCGGACTGGCCGGCGTATTTCCGCGTATGCGTGGACTGGCCGGCGTATTTCCGCGTATGCGCGGGGATTCCCTTCTCTGCGCCAGCCCCCGGACAATATGGCGGAGCCCTATAGGGGCCTGGTGTGGAAGAAAGAAGGCCCCCCATGGAACCAGTCCGCCCGCAGATCGAAAGGCCCCGGTCGCGGGCCAGGCCACGTTGGGCCCCCCGGGGTCGGATCCCCCCGTACCCCCCAGGACCGCCCCCGCACACTTACCTGCCAGGTCCCGCCGTGCGTGAGGTGAGTAATTCACGCCGGCCGGACTGGCCAAAACTGGACAGCCGCTCGGCCCATCGGGGCCCAGAGGATCGCGGGTGGGGGGGGCGCTGTCAACGGCCCTCGACCGGCATGGCGGGAATCCCGCCAGCCCCCGACAAATGGCACCGGAGAATAGGGCAGTCGCATCAGGGCGGCGGGGCGGGTTTCACACCTGCCCCCGGGGATTCTACCACCCGGCGGGCGGTCGGAAAATCCCGGCCACAGAATCTGAAGACCCGCACATCCAAACGTAGGAACAGTTTCTTCCCCACTGCTGCAAGACTCCTCAATGACTCCCCCTCGGACTGATCTGTTCCCTGTAAGAACACTATTCACGACGCCCTATGCGGCTCTCCAATCACTATTTGTTGATGTACTATTTGTCAATGTACTCTGTCGATTATTCTTTTTGTCTACTATGTACGTACTGTGTACATTCCCTTGGCCGCAGAAAAATACTTTGCACTGTCCTTCGGTACATGTGACAATAAATATCAGTCAGTCGATCAACATTACTCTCCTTTTTTTAAATTTAAATTGCCCATTTTTTTTTCCAATTAAGGGACAATTTGTGTGGACAATCCAGCTGCCCTGCACATCGTTTTCCATTGGTAGTAAGACCGACGCAAACACGGGGAATGCTCCACTCAGACTGTGATCTGGGTCGTCGGCGCCGTGAGACAGCAATGCTAACCACTGAGCCATCGTGCCACACCTCGCACATTCGTCTCCTGAGACTCTAATAGCACATACGTTTTTCCACCATCAGCATTCTCCAGTATGTCAATGTGTGTTTATTGAGGTGCCCCAACCTGCCCAGCTTGTACTGGCCTGCAAAATCCGGGCATGGCTTCCAGAGAGATTGCACAAAGCTGCCCTGGCATGCCCGGCTGCAGAGGGAAGGGATTCAGCCAGACTGTGAGCTCACACTGCACAATAACAGCATGGTGTGCCAATCCTTCCCTCAGTCTTGAGCCAAGAATGTCTCTGTTGATGTTGGCGCACAGACATTTAACTTCAGCTTGTATCCTGCAAGGGCTGTGCACCATTGTTAAAGCCCGACTTCCAGCCTGGGCCAGTCTGACACACTCACACACTCACACGCACACACACACAAATGCACACTCACACACACACTCACTCACACACACACACACACACACATGCACAAACACACTCATTCACACACAAACTCACACACACACTCACTCACATTCACTCACTCACACACACACACAGATTCACATTCACCCACATATTCACACACACTCACACACACAATCACACACACACACACTCCACTCACACACACTCACTCACACACGCACACTCACATACACACACTCACTCATGCACACTCACTCACACACAGATACACTCACACACACACTTACTCACACACACACCCACACACGCAATCACTCACACACACTCACACACACTCACACACACATGCACTCACACTCACACACATTCACTCACACACACTCACACACACATGCACTCACACACACACACATTCACTCACACACACAAAAACACACACACAAATGCACTCATTCACACACACACACACACTCTCACACACACACACACACACACACACACACACTCACACACACACACAGACACACACACACACTCATACACATGCACTCAAACACACTCACTCACACACACACGGCAGAATTCCCAGTCCCTCCCACAATGGGATCTTCCAGTTCCGCCAAAGTGAAGGGCGTAATTTTCCCGGCCTCTTCCGCTGCTGGAATCGCCAGCGGCTGGACGAACCGTTTGAAGGACCTCCTTGAACTCGGGTGGGAATTCCCGGTCTCAGGACAGTGGGACTGGAAAATCCCACCCAGGTGGCTTCCCAACGGCTCATCACATTTTACAGCCCCATCCCCACATCAACCGGGGACAGAAACCCACCCCGAAAACTCTCAGCCGGCTTTCACTGGAACACGTCACGTGTGGCGGTTGAAGGGTTTTGGGGAGCGGGCCTGACGGCGGCGGTGAGGTCGAGACGGCGGAGGTGAGGTCGAGACGGCGGAGGTGAGGTCGAGGCGGGATCAGCCGCGATGGTATTGAATGGCGGAGTGGGCTCGAGGAGCTGCAGAGCCAACTCCGCCTCCTGGATCTTACGTGACGCAACAACAGAATACTGCAGATAAAATAAAACAGAAAATATTGGAAAAACTCAGCAGGTCTGGCAGCAACTGTGGCGAAATAAACAGAGTTAAAGTTGTTGCTCACTCCAGGGTTAACCTGCCAAAGGAATGCATAGAAACAGGAGTAGGCCCAACTCGTCTGCTCCGCTAATCAATTAGATCCGTAACACCACAAGGCCAAAAGATATTGGGCGGGATTCTCTGATCCTGAGGCTAAGTGTTGACGGCATCAACATGGCCTCAGGATCAGCCATTCTGGCCACTACAGGGGGCCAGCACGGCACTGCAGTGACCCTCACCGCACCCAGCTGCCGATCCCGGCGTCAGATGGGCGCCGCGGAGTCCGCGCGTGCGCAATGGCTCCCTTCTCCACACCGGCCCCGACGCAACAAGGCGTAGGGCCAAAGGGGCCGGCGCGTAGGAAAGGAGGCCCCCAGCCCGAGAAGCCGGCCCACCGATTAGTGGGCCCCGATTGCGGAGGGCCCCCCCCCCCCCCGGGGTCGACCCCCCACCCCACAGGCCGCCCCCGGACCCTTCCATGCCGAGGCCCCACCGGCTAAGAGCAGGTGTGAACGGCGCCGGTGGGACTTGGGCTTTTTGTTACGGCCGCTCGGCCCATCCCGGGCTGGGAATCGGCGGGAGGGCCGCGTAGAACGACCCCCGACAGCGCCGCGCCGACCACGCCGGCGCCAATGGCGCCGATTCTCCGCTCTGTGGAGAACCGCATCCCGGCGTCGGGGCGGCGTGGCGCGATTCGCGCCGGTCGCACTGATTCTCCGGCCCGGCCACGGGCTGAGAGAATTTACAGTGCAGAAGGAGGCCATTCGGCCCATCGAGTCTGCACCGGCTCTTGGAAAGAGCACCCTACCCAAGCCCACACCACCCTATCCCCATAACCCAGTAACCTCACCAACACTAAGGGCAATTTTGGACACTAAGGGCAATTTGTCATGGCCAATCCACCTAACCTGCACATCTTTGGACTGTGGGAGGAAACCGGAGCACCCGGAGGAAACCCACGCACACACGGGGAGAACGTGCAGACTCCGCACAGACAGTGACCCAAGCCAGGAATCGAACCTGGGACCCTGGAGCTGTGAAGCAATTGTGCTAACCACTATGCTACCGTGCTGCTACCAAAGTGCATAACCTCACACTTTTCCACATTGTATTCCATCTGCCACTTCATTGCCCACTCTCCTAGCCTGTCCCAGTCATTCGGCAGCCCCCCTGCTTCCTCAATGCTTCCTGTTCCTCTACATATCTCTGTATCGTCTGCAAACGTAGTAAAAATGCCTTCAAGTCGTTCTTCCAGATCGTTAATGTATACTGTGGAAGTTATTATCCCAATACTGACCCCGACGGAACACTACTAGTCACCGGCTGCCAATCTGAAAAATACTCCTTTCTCCCCACTCTCTGCTTTCTGCCAGTCAGCCAATCCTCTATCCATGCCAGTACCTTACCCTAACACCATGGGCTCTAGAACCCTGGGGTGTAGTCCATCTGGTCCAGGTGACTAATCCACCTGCAGACCTTTCAGTTTCCCCAGAACGTTCTCCTTAGTGATGGCCACTGCACTCAGCTCAGCCCCCTGGTTCTCCCGGAGCTCTGGCATCCCACTGATGTCTTCCACCATGAAGACTAGTGCAAAGTAACTATTCAGTTCCTCTGTCATTTCTTTGTTTCCTAATACTACTTCTCCAGCCCCATTTTCCAGTGGCCCAATGTCCATTCTTGCCTGTCTCTTACCTTTTATATATCGAAAAACACCTCCTGCAATCTTCTTTGGCATTACTAGCTAGCTTGCACTCATATTTCATCTTCTCCCCCCTTATTGCTTTTTTTGTTGTCCTCTGCTCGCTTTTAAAAGATTCCCAATCCTCTGGCTTCCCACTAATTCTTGCCACATTGTATGCTTTTTCTTTAGCTTTTATGCTGTCCTTGACTTCCATCATCAGCCATGGATGCCTTGTCCTCCCCTCAGCATGTTTCCTCCTCCTTGGGATGAATTTCTGTTGTGCCTCCCGAATAACCCCCAAAAACTCCTGCCATTGCTGTTCCACTGTCTTCCCTGCTAGGCTCCTTTTCCAATCAACTCTGGCCAGCTCCTCCCTCATGTCTTTGTAGTTACCCTTGTTTAATTGTAATACCGTTACATCTGATTGCAGCTTCTCCCTCTCAAACTGCAGGGTAAATTCTATCATATTGTGGTCACTGCTCCCTAAGGGTTCCTTCACCTTAAGTTCCCTAATCACGTCTGCCTCGTTACACATCACCAAATCCAGAATTGCCTGTTCCCTAGTGGGCTCTGTCGCAAGCTGCTCCAAAAAACCATCTCTTAGACATTCCACAAATTCCTCTTCTTGGGATCCACTACCAACCTGATTTTCCCAGTCCGCCTGCATATTGAAGTCGCCCATGATTATTGTAATATTGCCTTTCTTATCTGCCTTTTCTATCTCCTGATTTATTTTCTGCCCCACATCCTGACTACTACTAGGGGGCCTGTACATAACCCCCATCAGGGTCTTTTTACCTTTGTGATTCCTCAACTCTACCCACAGAGATTCTACACCTTCCGATGCAATATCGCTCCTTGCTATTGATTTAACTTCTTTCCTTACTAACAATGCAACCCCGCCCCCTTTGCCCATCTGCCTGTCCTTTCGACAGGACATATAACCTTGGATATTTATTTCCCAGCCCTGATCCCCTTGCAGCCACGTCTCTGTGATGCCCACAACATCGTACCGGCCACTTTCAATGTGTGCAACAAGCTCATTTACCTTGCTCCGTATACTGCGCGCATTTAGGTACAACACCCTCAGTCCTGCATTGACCACCTCCTTCTCATAGTTGTCCCCGGTTTTGCTCTGCCTGAAGCTGGATTCCTGCTGCTTTCCATACTCTCTGTTCTATTACTTGTTTTGAAAACTTGACGAATCTCTCCTGAGTCCTCCCCCCACCTTAACTAGTTTAAAGTCTTCATCATTAACCTGCACGCCTATCTTCTTCTGTAACTTTGAATTTCTAATTCTGACCCCCCACCCCCACCAGGGTCCCAGGTTCGATTCCCGGCTTGGGTCACTGTCTGTGCGGAGCCTGCACGTTCTCCCCGTGTCTGGGTGGGTTTCCTCCGGGTGCTCCGGTTTCCTCCCACAAGTCCCGAAAGAAGTGCTTGTTGGGTAATTTGGACATTCTGAATTCTCCCTCTGTGACCCGAACAGGCGCCGGAATGTGGCGACTAGGGGCTTTTCACAGTAACTTCATTGCAGTGTTAATGTAAGCCTACTTGTGACAATAATCATAGATTATCATAGAATTTACAGTGCAGAAGGAGGCCATTCGGCCCATCGAGTCTGCACCGGCTCTTGGACAGAGCACCCTACCCAAGATCCACCACCTCCACCCTATCCCCATAACCCAGTAACCCCACCCTACACAAAGGGCAATTTTGGACACTATGGGCAATTTAGCATGGCCAATCCACCTAACCCGCACATCTTTGGACTGTGGGAGGAAACCGGAGCACCCGGAGGAAACCCACGCACACACGGGGAGGATGTGCAGACTCCGCACAGACAGTGACCCAAGCCGGAATCGAACCTGGGACCCTGGAGCTGTGAAGCATTTGTGCTATCCACAATGCTACCGTGCTGCCCATGAAGTGAATAATAAAGATTATTATTATGGACAGGTCATCTGGGAGAAGGGGCAATGGATCCTCACCTCTGTGGCACAGGGCAACCTCGCTGTTGGTGGCTGCTCTCTCCTTGGGCGACTCCACGATCTCCTCATAGAGAGTGAGGACTCGGATCGCTGGGACTCTGCGGCCCACCCAAGCTAGGCCCTGTCCCGCTTATTATGGACTATCTTCTCCTGTGGGGACAGCGTATTGTGAGCTGCACGCTTGATGGTTCTGGGGTGTCTATAGCAGGTGGTGTGTGTGGGCACTGCACCTGGGCATGAAGTGGGTGTGCTGGTGGGTGCTGAAGAACAAGCACGAAGATGGGATGTGTAGAGGGTGCGAGGTGTCATCCAGTGATTTGGGGTGGGGGGTTAAGGAATTTATGGGTTGGCAGGCGGAACTGATGCCAGGCGAGAGGTGGTAACTTACCTTTGCAGCTCACTGGAGGTTATTGGTCTTCTTCCAACCTTGGATGGCCGTCCTCCTGGTCACACTGCCCACACTGACAGTCGCTGCCACTGCCTCCCAGGTGACATTGATGTCCCTCCTGGCTCTCTGACTTCCCTGGGGGGACCAGGACGTCCTGTCTCACCTCCGCAGCGTCCAGACGTCTGACCAGCTCGGCATCCCCAAAGCGAGGAGCAGGTGAGCGCGCTGCCATGTTTGTGTGCTGATTGGGAGTGAGTGGTGAGGGAGAGTTTGTTAGCGGTGAGGTACTGAGGTGTAAGTCTGGTGAATCAGACGGCGAGACAACCAGTGATGGTGAGAGGCTCGGCGGGGGGGGGGGGGCTCATTTCCACCACTAAAGGCGGGCTGCGCTCTTGCCGATGCGGCCGTCGATAAACACCCCGCCAAACATGCCCCAAATCACACTTAGAAATGTTTCCATTAAATCGCGCCCTATCCCTCCGCTTCCCTGGAGATTACTGGAACAGGAAACGGAAGTGATGTGGGGGGAGCCAGACACAGACCCAAGGGTCACAGGAAGACAGAACCGGTTAACCATCTGGCAATGGCATACAGGGGCAACGATATCCACAATCAATACCCTGGATTAGGCAAACGTGGACAACAAGCTCAGGATCTTAAACCAACAAGCTAATCCGATCAAGTTAACAAGATAAATGTGGATAGCAGGCAGGGTGCCCTGAGGGGGAATTAATTGGGGACCAGGTAGCATCCAGCTGGTTACTGTGCTAGAACGAAACGCCAGAACATCAATCAGATCACCCGAGGTAAGATAGATGACAACATTAGGGACCCCAGTATTCTCAAGTAACAAAATTGGGTTGAAGGTCCTTGAGATGGAAAATCTAGGTGTCCAAGAAGGAACTGGCTGGCTATGATAGCGTCCCGCTTTGTGCTGCTGGGAAAGAAGGGAGGCTTGTGGGTACAACTCGGGATAAATACCAACAAAGGAATGAAGTAATTGGACGTCCAAATCTGAATGAACATGCGCTGTGTGGTTTCGGAAAAGCACAAATTTGAATTGTACAATATTATACAAGTGTATATATGATTAAGTGTAGTATTAGGAATTTAGTGTGTCCGCCTGGGACCCCCGGTTTTGGCTTGCAGGAGAGCTTGGTCACGGTTGTGTGATTCTATTCCGTCATGCGAGAGTACCTTTAAGAAATGAGTGTTTATTACTGCAGTGATGTCAGAGTGTGGGTGGAGCTGGGCTGTCTGTCAGCTTTTTAGTTTCACTTTGAGAAAAGCTTGGGTGTGTCTGTGTTTTTTGGTTTTGTTTTAGTCTTGGAGCTGCAGTCAGCCGCAGGAGGTGTAATGTTGATATCTCTGCCATGTAAAGACTATCTCTTGATCATTTGGTGAATTCAGAGTGATAACTGTTCTCAGAAGTGAGTTTAAACCTGATGTGCTTCTGTTAAAAGTTTGTTTTAATGTCTTATGGATGTTAAAAGAAAAGTTTAAGGATTACTTAGTGTTGTATTCTTTGGGGGTTGTATTTGAATTGATGTTTGCTAAGATGTTCACTTTATGTTTTAAAAAGGTTAACTTGCGTTCATAGAATATACATTGTTTTGCTTTAAAAAATCCTTTTCCATTTCTGCTGTACCACACCTGTAGAGTGGGCCGTGTGCTCCCCATACCACAATCTAGTAAAAGTCGTGGGTCAGGTGAACTCCATGATACACTTTGGTGTTCTCTAAACCCTGGCCCATAACACTTTGCTGATGTACAATAGACACTGATATCACCAGAGTAGCCAATAAGGAAGAGGGAGAGGGAGAAGGAGAGTGCTGCATTGCAACCTCACTCAGGGGATATCAGTACAGGGCATCAACATATCATCTCACCAACACCACCTTTTGCATTCGGCCGCACATACTAGCCTAATCAAACAGATTGATATATATAGGAGGGAAGAGACCCCTGCCAGTGCCAAACTCTGGCAGACCCTCGGAGAATGCCATTAGGAAAGCAGCACTAGTATTAAACTCCTGCCAGCAAATCACACTGTGGTTAGCACTGTTGCTTCACAGTGCCAGGGTCCCGGGTTCGATTCCCGGCTTGGGTCACTGTCTGTGCGGAGTCTGCACGTTCTCCCCGTGTCTGCGTGGGTTTCCTCCGGGCGCTCCGGTTTCCTCCCACCTGTCCCGAAAGACGTGCTTGTTAGGTGAATTGGACGTTCCGAATTCTCCCTCCGTGTACCCGAACAGGCGCCGGAATGTGGCGACGAGGGGCTTTTCACAGAACTTCATTGCAGTGTTAATGTAAGCCTACTTGTGACACTGATAAAGATAATTATTATTTTTTAAAAGGTGTAGGATTTGGGAATATCTGGAATATTTGATGGGGTGTAGCATTTGGGAATGACTGATATCGGGAACAACTGGTGGATTGTGGAATGTGGGAATATCCGGAATATCTGGCAGGGTGTAGGATGTGGGACTATCTGGAATATGGGTGGCAATGAAATTTTGTATGGATTGGGGTTTCTCTGTGTATATTGATGATGTATATCTTTATATTTAAGACGACGGAATGTTTTAAAGTTACATGTGGGTATTACCAGGTGTTAAGTGTAGTATTAGGAATTTAGTGTGTCCGCCTGGGACCCCCGGTTTTGGCTTGCAGGAGAGCTTGGTCACGGTTGTGTGATTCTATTCCGTCATGCGAGAGTACCTTTAAGAAATGAGTGTTTATTACTGCAGTGATGTCAGAGTGTGGGTGGAGCTGGGCTGTCTGTCAGCTTTTTAGTTTCACTTTGAGAAAAGCTTGGGTGTGTCTGTGTTTTTTGGTTTTGTTTTAGTCTTGGAGCTGCAGTCAGCCGCAGGAGGTGTAATGTTGATATCTCTGCCATGTAAAGACTATCTCTTGATCATTTGGTGAATTCAGAGTGATAACTGTTCTCAGAAGTGAGTTTAAACCTGATGTGCTTCTGTTAAAAGTTTGTTTTAATGTCTTATGGATGTTAAAAGAAAAGTTTAAGGATTACTTAGTGTTGTATTCTTTGGGGGTTGTATTTGAATTGATGTTTGCTAAGATGTTCACTTTATGTTTTAAAAAGGTTAACTTGCGTTCATAGAATATACATTGTTTTGCTTTAAAAAATCCTTTTCCATTTCTGCTGTACCACACCTGTAGAGTGGGCCGTGTGCTCCCCATACCACAATCTAGTAAAAGTCGTGGGTCAGGTGAACTCCATGATACACTTTGGTGTTCTCTAAACCCTGGCCCATAACGCTTTGCTGATGCCCATTCGGTCATGGGGGGGGACTGTGGCCAACAGCCTGAAAAGCTAGGCCGGGCGCAGAGTTGGACAATCTCAGTTAAACAGCAGCCAACAGTTTGAGCTGCCAGGCCTGATGGGAATTTGGGCAGGCCAAGTTTAAACACAGACACTGGGGCCGGAGGTGACCGACGCTGGCCAAATAAAGACATTATTTTATGTATTTGCCGGTATCGCCCAGGCTCACTTGACGCATCACAACATTCAAGGCTAGGGGCCAAGTGCTGGTAAATGGGATCGGGTGTGCAGGTCTGGTGCTTTTCATGTGTCGGTGCAGACTCGGTGGGCCGAAGGGCCCCTTCTGTGCTGCATTATTCTGTGATTCAGATTGTAAAACCACTTTGCCAAAACTGATTTAATAATAATCGCTTATTGTCACGAGTAGGCTTCAATGACGTTACTGTGAAAAGCCCCAGTCGCCACATTCCGGTGCCTGTTCGGGGAGGCCGGTACGGGAATTGAACCCACGCTGCTGCCTTGTTCTGCAGTACAAGCCAGCTGTTTAGCCCACTGTGCCAAACCATGATTTATTCAATTTCCTCAGTTTCACAAGTCCCTTGGTGGCCTTAGTATTTCTGGGAAATTTTCTTCTATGAAGACTGTTGTGAGGAGGTGGGAAGAATGCTCTGAATCTCGTTCCATAACTCCATGGGTCACAACATATATTTCAATGATTTCCCCAGCTTGCTGAACAGCCAAGTATGTACTTTCCTGTAAATCTCAGACAGACTCATCAATGTCCAGGTTTCGTCAATAAACAAATTCATTTGCTTATTGTAAAACCAGACTTATCCGGTAGAAAGGGAAAAGTTATTGGAATACAATTAAAAAATACTGGCACAAAAGCAAAGGATGGAAGAGGGCCAATTAATGGCTTACAAAGGAAATTAGAAATAGTATCCGATCCAAGGAAGAAACATACAGATTGGCCAAGAAAAATTATAGGTCTGAGGATTGGGAGCAGTTTAGAATTCAGCAAAGAAGGACGAAGGGATTGATTAAGAAGGGGAAAGTATACCACGAGCCCGGTGGTGGTGGCTGCCCTCAAAATTTGGGGGCAGTGGAGGCGGCACAGGGGGGATGTTGGGGCCTCGGCGTGGACCCCATTACGGGGGAACCACCGGTTCGCCCCAGGAAGAACAGGTGGAGGGTTTTCGGGGTGGCACAGGGCAGGGATACGAAAGTTGGGGGACCTATTTGTGGACGGGAAGTTCGCGAGCTTGGGTGAGCTGGAGGAGAAGTACGGCTCCCCCCGGGGAACACCTTCAGGTACTTACAGGTAAGGGCGTTTGCCAGACGGCAGGTGGTGGAATTCCCGCGGCTACTGCCACACACAGTACTGGACAGGGTGCTCCCGGGGGGGTGGGTGGGAGTGGGGAAGATCTCGGAAACTTACCAGGTGATGCAGGAAGAGGAGGAGGCCTCGGTGGGGGAGGTAAAAGGTAAGTGGGAGGACGAGTTGGGAGAGGAAATTGAGGAAGGGACGTCGGCAGATACCCTGGGGAGGGTGAACTCTTCCTCATCGTGCGTGAGGCTCAGCCTCATACAGTTTAAGGTGCTGCACAGGGCACACATGACCGGGACAAGGATGAGTTGGTTCTTTGGGGGTGAGGACAGGTGTGTTAGGTGCTCAGGGAGCCCAACAAATCACACCCATATGTTCTGGGCATGCCCAGCGCTGGAGGAATTTTGGAAGGGCGTAGCAAGGACGGTGTCGAGGGTGGTAGGATCCAGGGTCAAACCGGTCTGGGGGCTCGCAATATTTGGGGTGGCAGAGGAGCCGGGAGTGCAGGAGGCGAAAGAGGCCGGTATTCTGGCCTTTGCGTCCCTGGTAGCCCGGCGGAGGATTCTCCTTCAGTGGAAAGATGTGAGGCCCCCAAGCGTGGAATCCTGGATCTGCGATATGGCAGTGTTCGTGAAATTGGAGAGGGTGAAATTCGCCTTGAGAGGGTCGGTACAAGGGTTCTTTAGGCGGTGGCAACCGTTCTTAGACTTCCTGGCAGAACGCTAGACATTGGTCAATGGCAGCAGCAACTCAGGGCGGTGGGGGGGGGGGGGGGGGGGGGGGGCGGGGTTTACTTTATTTTTGTTTTTGTTATTTAATCTGGAGGGTCTGAGGGGTTGTATATACCTGTTGTGTTAAGTCGGGGTGTTAATGTTAATTTATTATTTATGTACAGGGGGGAGGGTTGCTTTTCTGGACTGTGTTTTGTACTTAACCCTGTTGGGTTCCTTTTTCATTTTGTTATTGATATTATATGAAAACCTTAATAAAAATTATTTTTTTTTAAAAAGAAGGGGCAAGTATAGTACGAAAGGAAGCCTGCAGGGAACATAAAGACTGACACTAAGAGTTTCTATAGATATGTGAAGAGAAAGAGATTGGTGAAGAGAAATGTAGGCCCACTACAGACAGAAACAGGGGAATGCATAATAAGGGACAAAGAAATGGCTGAGCAATTGAATACATACTTTGGTTCTGTCTTCACAAAAGAGGACACAAATCAGATCCCAGATATGTTGGAGAATGAAAGGTTTAGTGAGAGGGAAGAACTGAGGGAGATCAACATTAGTAGAGAAATGGTGCCTGGAAAACTGATGGGATTGAAGGCGGATAAATCCCCAGGGCCTGAGAATCTGCATCCCAGAGAGCTTCAGGAGGTGGCTCTGGAAATAGTGGATGCATTGGTGGTCATCTTCCGGGATTCTATAGACTCTGGGACTGTCCCTGCAGATTGGAGGGTAGCTCACATCACTCCGACATTCAAAAAGGGAGGTAGAGAGAAATCAGGGAATTATAGACCAGGAAGCCTAACATCGGTAGTGGGGAAAATGCTTGAATCCATTATCAAGGACTTTATAGCGGAACATTTAGAAAGCAGTGGCAGGATCAGTCAGAGTCAGCATGGATTTATGAAGGGAAAATCATGCTTGACAAATCTGTTGGAATTCTTTTAAGAGGTAACCAGTACAGTCGACAAGGGGGAGCCAGTCGATGTGGTATATTTGGACTTTCAGAAGGCGTTTGCCAAAGTCCCACATAAGAGATTATTGTGCAAGGTTAAAGCGCATGGGATTGGGGGAAATGTATTGAGGTGAATAGAAAACAGAGAGGAAACAGAGTAGGGATTAATGGGTCCTTTTCAAATTGGCAGGCAGTAACCAGTGGGGTACCGCAGGGATCGGTGCTGGGAGTCCAGCTATTCACAATATATGTTAATGATTTGGATGAGGGAACAGAATGTAACATCTCAAAGTTTGCAGATGATACCAAATTAGGTGGGAGGGTGAATTGTGAGGAGGATGCAGGGATCCGACAGCAAGATTTGGATAGGTTGGGCGAGTGGGCAAACCAATGGCAGATGCAGTATAATTTGGATAAGTGTGAGGTTATTCATTTTGGAAGCAAAAATAGGAAGGCAGATTACTACCTGAATGGTTGTAAATTAGGAGAGGGGAGTGTGCAGCGGGACCTGGGTGTCCTTGTGCACCATTTGCTGATGGTAAGCATGCAGGTGGAGCAGGCGGTAAAGAAGGCTAATGGTATGTTGGCCTTCATTGCAAGAGGTTTCGAGTATAGAAGCAGGGATGTGTTGCTGCAATTGTACATGGCCTTGGTGAGGCCACACTTGGAGTATTGTGTGCAGTTTTGGTCTCCTTCTCTGAGGAAGGATGTTCTTGCTCTCGAGGGGGTGCAGCGAAGGTCTACCAGACTGATTCCAGGGTTGGCGGGACTGTCATATGAACATAAGAACATAAGAACTAGGAGCAGGAGTAGGCCATCTGGCCCCTCGAGCCTGCTCCACCATTCAATGAGATCATGGCTGATCTTTTGTGGACTCAGCTCCACTTTCCGGCCCGAACACCAGAACCCTTAATCCCTTTATTCTTCAAAAAACTATCTATCTTTATCTTAAAGATATTTAATGAAGGAGCCTCTACTGCTTCACTGGGCAAGGAATTCCAGAGATTCACAACCCTATGGGTGAAGAAGTTCCTCCTAAACTCAGTCCTAAATCTACTTCCCCTTATTTTGAGGCTATGCCCCCTAGTTCTGCTTTCACCCGCCAGTGGAAACAACCTGCCCGCATCTAACCTATCTATTCCCTTCATAATTTTATATGTTTCTATAAGATCCCCCCTCATCCTTCTAAATTCCAACGAGTACAGTCCCAGTCTGCTCAACCTCTCCTCGTAATCCAACCCCTTCAGCTCTGGGATTAGCCTAGTGAATCTCCTCTGCACACCCTCCAGTGCCAGTACGTCCTTTCTCAGGTAAGGAGACCAAAACTGAACACAATACTCCAGGTGTGGCCTCACTAACACCTTATACAATTGCAGCATAACCTCCCTAGTCCCTCGAGCAATGAAGGACAAAATTCCATTTGCCTTCTTAATCTCCTGTTGCACCTGTAAACCAACTTTTTGCGACTCATGCACTAGCACACCCAGGTCTCTCTGCACAGCAGCATGTTTTAATATTTTATCATTTAAATAATAATCCCTTTTGCTGTTATTCCTACCAAAATGGATAACCTCACATTTGTCAACATTGTATTCCATCTGCCAGACCCTAGCCCATTCACTTAGCCTATCCAAATCCCTCTACAGACTTCCAGTATCCTGTGCACATTTTGCTTCACCACTCATCTTAGTGTCGTCTGCAAACTTGGACACATTGCCCTTGGTCCCCAACTCCAAATCATCTATGTAAATTGTGAACAATTGTGGGCCCAGCACTGATCCCTGAGGGACACCACTAGCTACTGATTGCCAACCAGAGAAACACTCATTAATCCCCACTCTTTGCTTTCTATTAATTAACCAATCCTCTATCCATGCTACTACTTTCCCCTTAATTTTTTAATTTTTTTTTAATGCCATGCATCTTTATCTTATGCAGCAACCTTTTGTGTGGCACCTTGTCAAAGGCTTTCTGGAAATCCAGATATACCACATCCATTGGCTCCCCGTTATCTACCGCACTGGTAATGTCCTCAAAAAATTCCACTAAATTAGTTAGGCACGACCTGCCCTTTATGAACCCATGCTGCGTCTGCCCAATGGGACAATTTCCATCCAGATGCCTCACTATTTCTTCCTTGATTATAGATTCCAGCATCTTCCTTACTACCGAAGTTAAGCTCACTGGCCTATAATTACCCGCTTTCAGCCTACCTCCTTTTTTAAACAGTGGTGTCACGTTTGCTAATTTCCAATCCGCCGGGACCACCCCAGAGTCTAGTGAATTTTGGTAAATTATCACTAACGCATTTGCAATTTCCCTAGCCATCTCTTTTAGCACTCTGGGATGCATTCCATCAGGGCCAGGAGACTTGTCTACCTTAAGCCCCATTAGCTTGCCCATCGCTACCTCCTTAGTGATAACAATCCTCTCAAGGTCCTCACCTGTCATAGCCTCATTTCCATCAGTCACTGACATGTTATTTGTGTCTTCCACTGTGAAGACCGACCCAAAAAACCTGTTCAGTTCCTCAGCCATTGCCTCATCCCCCATTATTAAATCTCCCTTCTCATCCTCTAAAGGAGCAATATTTACCTTAGCCACTTTTTTTGTTTTATATATTTGTAGAAACTTTTATTATCTGTTTTTATCTGGGCAAGTTTACTCTCATAATCTATCTTACTCTTCTTTATAGCTTTTTTAGACAGAAGTTGATAAATTCTTGATTTCTCGAGGAATTAAGGGCTATGGAGAGAGAGCGGGTAAATTCAGTTGAAATCAGCCATGATTGAATGGTGGAGTGGACTCGATGGGCCAAATGGCCTTACTTCCGCTCCTATGTCTTATGGTCTTATGGTCTTATAGTAGCTTTCTGTTGCCCCCTAAAGATTTTCCAGTCCTCTAGTCTCCCACTAATCTTTGCTACATGAGGAGAGATTGACGAGGTTGGGATTGTTCTCGCTGGAGCTCAGAAGAATGAGGGGGGATCTCAGAGAGACTTATAACTTTTTAACAGGACTAGACAGGGCAGATGCAGGGAAGATGTTACCAATGATAGGTGTGTCCAGAACCAGGGGCGCGATTCTCCGACCCTCCACCGGGTCAGAGAATCGCCGGGGGCCGGCGTGAATCCCGCCCCCGCCGTGTCGCAAATTCTCCGCCACCGGAGATTCGGCGGGGGCGGGAATCGCGCTGCGCCGGTCGGCGGGAATCCCCCGCCGATTCTCCGGTCCGCGATGGGCCTAAGTCCCGCCGCTGTCAACCTTTCGGATGGCGGGACAAGGCGGCGCGGTCGGGCTCCGGGGTCCTGGGAGGTGCGCGGGGCGATCTGGCCCCGGGGGGGTGCCCCCACGGTGGCCTGGCCCGCGATCGGGGCCCACCGATCCGCGGGCGGGCCTGTGCCGTGGGGGCACTCTTTTCCTTCCGCCTTCGCCATGATCGCCACCATGGCGGAGGCGGAAGAGACCCCCTCCGCTGCGCATGCGCGGGGATGCCGTGAGCGGCCGCTGACGCTCCCGCGCATGCGCCGCCCAGCAAAGTCATTTCCGCGCCAGCTGGCGGGGCAGAAATCAGTCCGGCTCGGGCCTAGCCCCTCAAGGTGAGGGCTCGGCTGCTCAAGACGCGGAGACTTCCGCACCTTTGGGGTGGCGCGATGCCGGACTGATTCACGCTGTTTTTGGCGCCGGTCGGCGGACATCGCGCCGATTATCGAGAATCCCGCCCCAGGGGTCACAGCCTGAGGATTCAGAGTAAACCATTTTGGACAGAGCTGAGGAGACACCTCTTCACCCAAAGAGTGGTGAGCCTGTGGAATTCATTACCACAGGAAGTAGTTGATGCTAAAACTTTGAATATATTCAAGAGGCGGCTGGATATAGCACTTGGGGAGAATGGGATCAAAGGCTATGGGGAGAAAGCAGGATTAGGCTATTGAGTTGGATGATCAGCCATGATCGTGATGAATGGCGGAGCGGGCTCGAAGGGCCAAACGGCCTCCACCTGCTCCTATAATCTATGTATCTATGTATGTATCTATATATAATAATTACTCTCTTTAATCCTCAATACACACACTCACACACTCACACTCACTCACACGCTCACACACTCACACATACTCACACACACACTCACTCACTTACACTCACTCATACGCACACACTCACTCACACTCTCACACTTACACTCACTCACACACATACACTCACTCATTCTCACACTCACACACATATGTGCATTCACACACACATGTGCACACTTCCACACCAACACCCACTCACATACAGATGCAAACACCTACACACTCACACACATATGCTCACACACACATATGCACATACACACACATATGTACACTCACACAGAAACACACACAAACATTCACTCACAGATACACACACACACATATGCACACTCAGACAAACACATTCACTCACATATGCACACACTCACACAAACATCCACACATGAACAAACATCTACAGACACACACACGCACTCACACACACACACCCACACTTGTCCACACTCACTAACACACATACTCACGCACCCTCACTCATGCACACATATCCTCAAACACAGACGCACACACTAACACACATGAAAACCCACACATACCCACATAATCACGGACACACATGCTCACTGGTGCTCATACACACTCAAACATAGAGGCACACGCAAACACACACACGCACAAACACATTCACACACACACACACACTCACTCACTCACACACACACACGTAAACACACACAATGTTATTGAAAATATGGAACGATGTGTCATTTGAAACATGGAAGTCTGGCAATATCTGGTCTGAGAGAAACATGAGAGGATACAGGGAAAAATCCCACAAAGGGTTAACAGCAGCTGCAAAGAGCAGGATTGTAAAATGCAGATATCCTTGGTCAAGCAGGCTTAGCAAACACACAGGATTTTGAATGAAGCCAAAAACAATGACTCACACCTTCATTGAAATTAACTATCTTAGTAAACATCTGGAAAAGAAAGGATGAGGTTCAGTTGAATTTGGGACAATTCTGGGTGTGAAAATTTGCTGAACCAGGTAAATTGAAGAAAACTGGAGACTATCAGTCTGCGAGAAACATAATTCAAAGCCAAAATCAAAGTCAAAATTATGAGCTGAGGACACAATTGGAAAATAAAACTATAGAAATGACAGGAATTAAAAGTAACACCCCTATTGAAGTCCAAGCAGTTTGAACATCACAAAGGAAACAATGTAATCAGATCTATGAGATGAGGTTATGTCAAAATGAATACTTAGTTGGATTAGAAGGTTTAGATCAAAGATACTTTTGACAATCAAAGTGAAATAAGTTACTTTACAATAAAGTCATAAAAACTTAACATGTGTTAGAAAAATATATAAACCTAGAGACCAGAGCAGGAACTACCAGAACCAGAACTCAGAGAGAGAGAAGCAGAGAAGGAACAAGCAGTTCAGAGTCAGATTACAGTCAGCTCGGCCATGGGAAAGGGACAGGGCAAAGCAGCCGAGCTAAAATAGCTAATACATCTAAGGAAGACTAGAATTTAAAGAGTAGGCAGAGTCAGCTCAGAGACAGCCAGCAGAGCCAGCTCTCACAGCTCGGTACAGGGGAAAGATAGGACACAGCAACCGAGCTAACCAGCGAATACATCTAAAGAAGACCAGACTTTAAAGAAGATTGATTATCAAGGTGGGCCTGAAGGTCCCTTCAAGCAACCAGAAGGATCCAGAAGCAAGATCCTTTTCCTTTCTGTAAAGAAAGTATTTGCAGCTTTTAAAATAAAAAATATAATAATAAAAGAACTTAATTTAACCTGAAATAGTGGTTATTCCAAAGTCTACTTTACTTACTTAGCAATGCGGGACCCAGGATCGATGCTACTAAGTGGTAAGTAGATGAAATCTTCGGTGAAGGTATGGATTATACCGGGGGATAACTTGAAAATATAGTTTGACCTGAATAGCACCCACTGAAGCTTGCATCGGAGTCGGGGAGTGAGAATCCCTGATCACCATTTAGAATGTCGGCCCTTTTTGGTATAGGGGTCTTCTAAGAATAGTGATGAGTTTTCAAAAACAACATACGCACTCAAATCGAGGAATGCTGCTAGTTATAAGTCATAAGTCAATGGTTGAAGGAAAAGGATAATTGGGAGTCCTTGAAATGGTGTCCAGGTTACACGATTGGGATTTGAGCACTGGTCTGTGAAACAATCGATGATTCTTGCACTACTTACAGGCAGACTTTGTGTGGAAACTTGCAGTCAGTTAATTCGAGAATGTAGAGTAAATTTGGAGCAACTTTCATTTTCCTTTTGCTTTATACTGGGTCTGGAGTTAAGTTATTCTTTCCTGGGCTTGCGCCCCACTTTACTCTGGGTCTGGAGCTTCATCCTTACCCGAGCAGTTCAGCCTTCAGGTTTTGTACCCAGCCTGCCGTCACGTGGCCTTTTTATTCTGCTTTGGAGGTGTGATACTGGGGTGCACAGAGGTCTAAAACAACAAAGCTTTATTCACAGTGCGCGACCTCTTGCTGGGCTGACCTCTCTCTGTTTCCCGTGCTAGGACTTAAGACGTCACTTCCGCTGAATACATTAATACACCAGGGGCGCGGATCACACGGTCTCGTCACGGCCGACCCGGTGACGTGATAAGGCCGTTAAATCTCGCGAGAGGCCTCTTGGGAAGCCTTGCGAGATCTGACGAGATCTCAGTGAGTGCAATCTCACGGCAGCAAGGTAGCATTGTGGATAGCACAATTGCTTCACAGCTCCAAGGTCCCAGGTTCGACTCCGGCTTGGGTCACTGTCTGTGCGGAGTCTGCACATCCTCCCCGTGTGTGCGTGGGTTTCCTCCGGGTGCTCCGGTTTCCTCCCACAGTCCAAAGATGTGCAGGTTAGGTGGATTAGCCATGATAAATTGCCCTTAGTGTCCAAAATTGCCCTTAGTGTTGGGTGGGGTTACTGGGTTATGGGGATGGGGTGGAGGGGTGGACCTTGGGTAGGGTGCTCTTTCCAAGAGCCTGTGCAGACTCGATGGGCCGAATGGCCTCCTTCTGCACTGTAAATTCTATGATAATCTATGAAATCCAGATTTGCATATTGAAGTGAGCAGTTAGGCTCGGGGTCGAACGCCCGCGCCTGGGAGACCGTGCCATGGTGCCACTTGGCACCGGTTTCCATAAACCTGGACCAGGCGTGCTGGCACTTTGAGGGCGGGGGGTCCCCCAGATGATCCGAAGCCCCCGGATGGTCGGACTCTGGGCAACGCGGTATCCTGGCACCCCTGATGCCACCTGCCCACCTTGGCAATGCCAGGTTGGCAATGCCAAGGCGCCAGGTTGTCTGTGCTGGGGACCGGGCCAGGGGTTCGCTGCTCTTAAGAGGCGGAGTGAGGGAGTGGGGGAGGTGGGGGGGGGGGGGTCCTTTGAGGGCCCTCTAATCGGTAAATTGGGGCTTTGGGGAGGTGCGGAGGCTGCAGTGACGGTGGCGGGGGGTGGGGTCGAGAGTTCGGCGTGGCATTTAAAAATGACGCCCCGACCTCTTCCTGTGCCAGTTTGCTAAGCTCGTCGGTGCAGGAACTAAAGGTAAGCGCCGTCTCGGCGGGGCGTCCCGCAGCAGAGACCCCCAAAAACAAAAGTCTTGTTTGATGGCGGGGTCATTCTTAGCGCTGCAGGCCCCGCTACCCGCTCCCCAGGGCTCCACCAGAGCCGACAAGAATGAATGTAAATACCACCTCCTCCCTCCTTAAATTGAATGTCCCCAACACGTTCAAAACAAGTTCAACATGAATAATAGTCAGCAAGGCAGACGGAATGGAGGTCGTTGCTCCCGGAGCGAGTGGCGGCCAAACTCTGGCATCTTCTTCACACTGCTGGTAACCTCTGCCGTTTCAAAGTGAGGGGCGGGGTTCAGGGGGGATTTGAGGCTGGTGACCGTCTGGAGTGCACCGCCTGGGAGGGTGGTAGAGGCGGGTTGCCTGACAGCCTTTCAAAAGTACCTGGATGAGCACTTGACACGCCTTAGCATTCAGGTCTATGGGCCAAGTGCTGGAAAGTAGCATTAGGTAGTCAGGTCAGGAAGGGCCTTTCATGCATCGGTGCAGACTCGATGGGCCGAATGGCCTCTTCTGCACCCTAGTATTCTATGATTCTGTCATTCTGTGTTAGGATCGTAGGAAAGGTCAACTCAAGACTTTGAAGGGTTGAACCTGGATTTTCCGCAGGCCCCAATTCTGTCCTTCCAGCCAGCAACTGGTCTCCACGATAACGTCACCTCCGGTCTGGACAGGTCCAGTCTGTGCAAGGAGCGTGGCAGGAACCCATATCTCCCTTGTGGAGAAATTCCTCGCCAAAACCCCTTACCCTTCATGCTTTGCCTTGCCTTCCCGCCATTCTTTTGTTCTTGCTGTTGTACGAGCTCTTTAGTTTTGAGAGGTTTAAAGTGATCGAGCGCAGAACTCAGGATTCTTTCCATCATTAGGAATGCAGGATAGGTCCTGTTCGTGGAATGTGCAGTATTCCGATACACCAGTAGAAACTTGTTAAGAGGTTTGATCAGAGAGCTCGTTGCTCTCAATGTATGTTTCACGGTTTAGTCAAAACATCCTGCTAGTCCATTATAGAATCATAGCCTACAGCACAGAAAAGACTCTTCGGTCCATCGTATTTGCGGCGGTCAAACACAACCACCTAACTATTCTAATCCCATTTTCCAGCCCTTGGTCCATAGCCTTGTCTGCCCTGGGATCGCAAGTCCGCATCTAAATACTTCTTCAATGTTATGAGGGTCTCTGCCTCCACCACCCTTTCTGGCAGCGAGTTCCAGACTCAAATCACCCTCTGTTTTTCTCGCTTACCCTCTAAACCTCTTACCTTAAATCTATGCCCCCTGGTCATTGAACCGTCCACCAAGGGGAAACGTTTCTTCCTGTCTACTCTATCTATGACCTTCAAAGTTTTATTCACCTCAATCATACCCCCCCCCCCCCTCAGTCTCCTCTGCTCCAAGGAAAACAACCCCCAGTCTGTCCAATCTCTCTTCATAACGAACACTCTCCAGCCCAGGCAACATCCTGGTAAATCTTCTCTGCCCCCTTTCCAGCGGGTCCCTCCTATAATGTGGATTCTGGAACTGTACTCAATACTCTCGCTGTAGCCTAACCAATGTTTTATACAGTTCCATCCTGCTCTTAAACTCAAGTACACCATATGCCTTCTTAACCACTGAGTCCACCTGCTCTGCTACATTAAGGGACGGGTGTACATGCACACCAAGGTCCCGCTGATTCTCAGTGCTTCCCAGGGTCCTGCCGTTTATCGTGTATTCCGTTGCCTTGATTGTCCTGCCCAAGTGCATCACCTCACACTTATCCGGATTGAATTCCATTTGCCACTGATCAGCTCATCTGACCAGCCCGACTATATCCTCCTGTAATCCCAGGCTATCCTCCTCACTATTTATCACCCCACCAATTTTTGTATAATCTGCAAACTCACTGGTCAACCCTCCTACATTCAAGTCTAAATAATTTATATAACCACAAACAGCAAGGGCCCCAACACTGATCCCTGCGTGACCCCACTGAACACAGGCTTCCTGCCACTCAGCCAATTCTGGATCCAATTTGCCAAATTTCCTTGGATCCCACGGGCTCTTACCTTCACTATCAGTCTCCCATGTGGAACCTTATCAGAAGCCTTGCTGACGTCCAAGTAAACTACGTCAAATGCATTTCCCTCATCCACACACCTGGTCACCTCTTCGAAAAACTCAATCAAGTTGGTCAGACTTGACCTCCCCTCAACAAAACCATGGTGACTGTTCTTGATGAATCTCCGCCTCTCCGAAAGTAGGTATTCGAGTGCACTAACTCAATTGCTGAGTTTCCTTTGCAGCCAGCTCCACAGAAACAGGGATTTCCTTGGCTGTCTGCAGAGTAAGATTACTCTCAATTGGCGAATGTTTCTATGTCGCTTCACTGCGTACACCACAAACAAGTCTGTCTCGAGTAGTGTCATTCAGCACATTCCCAAACTCATCAGATTCTGCAAATCGTTTCAGCACTGCCACGAATTGTGTGATTGACTCCCCCTCTTCTCGGTTTCCTATATGGAATCTAAAGTGCTCTGCAATCACCACAGGTTTCAGCTAAAATATGCTTGCAAAGCATCTACAATCTGCTTGCACGTCTTAAGGCCTGACTTCTCAGTTTGAACTAAACTGCGGAGGAAATTAAACGGTTCCCCCCCCCCCCATCATGGTCAGGAAAGTGGGCATCACAATATCTTGAGCCTGCACAAAATAGTCAAAATGCTCAGTATGGGAGCTCCATCGCTCCACATTTTCATTATGGGTCCCACAGCGCTGGAAACGCCCACCATTTTTGTACCAATGGAAGTTTCCCGTACGCACACTTCGCGTTTTCTGCAACTGCCTTGATTCCCTCACACACAAAGCAACATCGCGAGCTTCAGCCGCTCATTTACCACAGACAGCTGCATAATCTGATCCGCAGGCAGATTATCGTTACTCTCACCCACCTAGCCCTTTAGTTCTCCGCAGCACTTGTGAAAAGTGTTCCTTTCTAACTTTTCCTTTCCCAATTTTTTTTTGGTAAATGTCTTCGTCCCGGCTGGCTAGCCGGGGTATTTTTGTCATCCTCGTCGCCAGTTTTATGTTGCGTTTTGGAGATGTGATACAACGGAGCACCGGAGTTTAAAACAACGTGAGCTTTATTTACGGCATGTTATCGTTGACCTTGCTGTTCTTTCTCTCTGTTTCCCGTGCTAGGACTTCAATTCTGGACCGGGATTCTCCGACCCCGTGCCGGTCAGGGACCGTTGACAGCGGCCCCCGGGGCGATTCTTCGGGCCCTGACAGGCCGAGTAGCCACTGAGTTCGGCCGGGTCCCGCCGGCGTGGGTTACTCAGGTCCCACATGGTGGGACCTGGAAGGTGTGTCTGCGGGGGCCGTCCTGGAGGGGGGGGGCGGGCGGGAGCATCCGACCCGGGGGGGTGGTGGGGGGGCGGCCATGGAGGCCTGGCCCGCGATCGGGGCCTACCGTTTGGCGAGCTGGTTCCATGGGGGCCTATTTTCCTCCGCGCCAGGCACCTGTAGGGCTCCGCAATATTGCCCGGGGGCCGGCGCGGAGATGGGAACCCACGCACATACGCGGAATCACGCCGGCCATTCCGCGCAAGCGCGAACTCGCGCGGGCCGTTACCCGCCGGCTGGAGTTGCGGGGACCACTCGGGCACTGACCTAGCCCCCTAGGAAGGGGAGCGTTCCCCATTATCGAGGACCATTGACGCCGAAATGCTTGCCGCTGCTTTTCACGCCGGCGTCAGAACTTGGCCGCGGGATTGGAGAATCCCGGTCCTGGCGTGTGGTACTGAAAACAGGCTGAGAAGATACACATGGGCCAGGAACAGAAACTGTCTCATGAGGCGCTGGCTGGAATCGATACTGGCCATCTGCAAAAGCACCCAAGTCAAGGCATAAACCTGTTATTGCGATGTGGACTTTGATTACTCATCCCAAGTCTATGAATATGTAACAAACTTCCAGACTCAGGTGATCAACTTTGCAGCAGGACGAAGAACAGACAAAAGAAGCCATCAGACTCCTTAATGAGCTGATGGCTGGTCAGACCAGGGGAGTTTCAGAGGGCACTGGGTCTTGAATGAACCACCATCGATAAACAGGAGTGTCCTGGGCTGCATTCTCCGCAGCCCTGCGCGCGTCGAAATCGCGGCCGGCGCGGGAGCGGAGAATCCACATCCACGCCATAATCGGGCCCGGAGCCGGCCCGTCGATTCCCCGCGACCCGAAAATCGGCGTGACCGTGGAGTACGCCGCGTGGCTGGGGGCCCACTGACAGAGGCCCAGCCAGCAATCCACTCCCGACCGGCTGAGTCCCCGACTCCGTGGGACTAACCACCTATTGCCGATCGGGGATGCTGGCCCCGATGGCGGGCCAGGCCAGCGTGGGGGCCCCCCCCCTCGGGGTCGGATCCCCCCGACCCCCCCTCCCATACCAGCTTACCCGAACAGGCGCCAGAATGTGGCGACTAGGGGCTTTTCACTGTAACTTCATACTTGTGACAATAAAAGGTTATTATTACTATTATTTTTTTAAAATTATTTTATATGATTATTTTTTATTATGAATGAGCCGGTCAGTTACCAATTAGGAGCAGGAGCAGGCTATTCGGCCCCTGGAGCCTGCCATGCCATTCAATAAGATCATAGAACCATGGAACCCTACAGTGCAGAAAGAGGCCATTCGGCCCATTCAAGTCTGCGCCGACCCGCTCTGAAAGAGCACCCTACCTAGGCCTACCTTGCCCCATCTCCTAACCCCCCCTACTCCCCCCAATCTTTGGACACTAAGGGGCAATTTATCATGGCCAATCCACCTAACCTGCACATCTTTGGGCTGTGGGAGGAAACCGGAGCACCCGGAGGAAACCCACGCAGCCACGGGGAGAATGTGCAGACTCCGCACAGACAGTGACCCAAGCTAGGAATCGAACCTGGGACCCTGGAGCTGTGAGGCAGTGGTGCTAACCACTATGCCACCATGCTCATGGCTCGTGGAGTAGTCCAGAATTTCTGAGGTTCTGCTTTTTAATCTTGCCTTTAGCTGTTTGTACACCATCAGGAATCCTCTCTCTTAGTCCTACATATGTTGTTGGCACTCACGTGGACCGAACATCTAGATACTTCTCCTCCTGCCCCGAGATACTCTCAAGCCCTGAGGAGATGCCGTTAACCCTGGCATCGGACAAGCTACACAGCCTTCAGGATACACGCCCTTGACTATACACCCCCCACAACAACTCCTTCCTTATTACTCTACCCACTTGAATGTCTGCCTGTACCACTGTGCTGTGGTCAGTTTGCTAATCCTCCCTGCAGTCCCTGCTCTAGTCATAAGAATAAGAACTAGGAGCAGGAGTGGGCCATCTGTCCCCTCGAGCCTGCTCCGCCATTCGATGAGATCATGGCTGATCTTTTGTGGACTCAGCTCCACTTTCCGGCCTGAACACCAGAACCCTTAATCCCTTTATTCTTCAAAAAACTATCTATCTCTATCTTTAAACATTGAATGAAGGAGCCTCTACTGCTTCACTGGGCAAGGAATTCCAGAGATTCACAACCCTTTGGGTGAAGAAGTTCCTCCTAAGCTCAGTCCTAAATCTACTTCCCCTTATTTTGAGGCTATGCCCCCTAGTTCTGCTTTCACCCGCCAGTGGAAACAACCTGCCCACATCTATCCTATCTATTTCCTTCATAATTTTATACGTTTCTATAAGATCCCCCCGCATCCTTCTAAATTCCAACGAGTACAGTCCCAGTCTACTCAACCTCTCCTCATAATCCAACCCCTTCAGCTCTGGGATTAACCCAGTGAATCTCCTCTGCACACCCTCCAGCGCCAGTATGTCCTTTCTCAGGTAAGGAGACCAAAACTGAACACAATACTCCAGGTGTGGCCTAACTAACACCTTATACAATTGCAGCATAACCTCCCTAGCCTTAAACTCCATCCCTCTAGCAATGAAGGACAAAACTCCATTTGCTTTCTTAATCACCTGTACACCAACTTTTTGCGACTCATGCACTAGCACACCCAGGTCTCTCTGCACAGCAGCATGTTTTAATATTTTATCATTTAAATAATAATCCCTTTTGCTATTATTCCTACCAAAATGGATCACCTCACATTTCACATAGTCCAAAGGGACTGCATGACCTTGAGCCTGTTGGGAAAATGCCGAGACTGATACTGCTCCAATAATACCTTCTGCTCAACCACTTACGCTGAGGCTATGACTCCATGTTCTCAGCTCTCCGGCCAGACAACCTTTTCATAAGAATTCTAAGAGTGTTATATGTGCCAATAAGGTCACCCTCTTTCTTCGAAACTCCAGAGATATGGATGCATTCTACTCACTCCCTCGTCACAAGACAATGGGCGGGATTCTCCACTCCCGCGCCGAAGTGCCCACGCTGTCGTGAACGGCGTCGAGGTTCACGACGGCGCGAAACGGCTCCGATCCCGACCGAGTCAGGGCCCGAAAATGGGCTAGGATCGGGGCCGCGTCATCTACACGCGCCAGGCCTTGTCGCCCGCGTAAAGGCGGCGCCGCATAGATGACGCGGCCGGCGCCACATAACGGGCGTCATCCGCGCATGCGTGGTTGCCGTCCTCTCTAAGTCCGCCCCGCAAGAAGATGTCAGACGGATCTTGCGGGGCCGCGGAAGGAAGGAGGTCCTCCTTCAGAGAGGACGGCCCGACGATCGGTGGGCACCGATCGCGGGCCACCCCATATTTGAGGTACCCCCCCAGTGCAGGACCCCCCCTCCCCCCCCCCCCCCGCAGGCCGCCCCCCCAGCGATCACACACCGTTCACGACGGCAGCGACCAGGTGTGGACGGCGCGGGGGGAACCCGCCGTTTTGGCCTGGCCGCTCGGCCCATCCGGCCCTGAGAATAGCGGGGGTGCCGGAGAATCGCCATTTTGGGTGTCTCCGGCGATTCTCCGGCCTGCGGCCCGTGGAACTCGACGGGGCTGACCCGCCGCTTGGGAGAATCACGGGAGGGCGTCGGACCGGGGTCCCGGGAAATTTTGCTGGCCCAGGCGATTCTCCCAACCGGCGCGGGAGTGGAGAATCTCGCCCAGAGCCTCTCATCCCAGGATTCAGTCCAGTGAACCTCTGTTACATTCATCTCTAAGGCAAGGACATCCTTCCATCGTAATTAAGGACCCCACGCACCCCGGGCATTCTCTCTTCCACATTCTTCCGTCAGGAAATAGATACCAAAGTTTGAAATCACGTACCAACCGACTCAAGAACAGCTTTTTCCCTACTGCCATCAGACTTTTGAATGGACCTACCTCGTATTAAGTTGATCTTTTCTCTACACCTTGCTATAACTGTAACATTATATTCTGCAGTCTCTCCTTCCTTCCCTATGTACGGTGTGCATTGTTTGTACAGCATGCAAGGGAACAATACTTTTCACTGTATACCAATACATGTGACAATAATAAATCAAACCAAATCCTTCCTTAGATCATGAGACTAAAACTTTGCACGGTACTTCAGGTCCAATACAATTGCAGCCAGACATCCTTACTCTTGCGATCAAGGCTGATATGACATTTGCCTTCCTAATTCTTTGCTGTACCTGCATGCTAACCTTCCCTGATTCCTGCACAAGGACTCCCAAATCCATGTGAATATTTAATCATCTTTCAACTAGTAAAAAATAATCTGTTTGTTCCGACCAAACTCAGTGTGGACTTTTCATTGCCCCGTACAAAACAAAACCCCCCTCAGATCTGTGACCTGCACGTCAATCGTTCATTTCTCTTTGATATTGATTTTCATAGGCTGTGATTGACAGCTTCCACACACATCCAGCTGTCGGCATTGTTCCATTCATCTCCCTTCCTGGTGAGTGACTTTGAAGTGATCAGTTAAAAACTAACAGCACTTAACTCTGTTTGAAGTGGCCCAGGAGTTGTCAAAATAAAGCTTGATGTTTAGGAACATTGCAGTTAGTTTCTCAGAATAGCCCCTCCAGCGCAATCACATCCTTTCAATGGTGTGGTAACCAGAACTGCAAACTATACTCCATCGGTGGCCAAACCAATGTTTTATAAAGTTGTTCCAGGGCCTCATTGCTCTGATATTCTATGCCCCGGCTAATGAAGGCAAGCATTCCGTATTCCATTTTCACCACCCTATCTATCTGTCCTCTCTCTCTCTCAGGGAGGTATCTGTACACTGACTGGTGTCTCTCAGTCCCCCCTCTATCAGGGAGATATCTGTACACTGACTGGTGTCTCTCAGTCCCCCCTCTATCAGGGAGATATCTGTACACTGACTGGTGTCTCTCAGTCCCCCCTCTCTCTCAGGGAGATATCTGTACACTGACTGGTGTCTCTCAGTCCCCTCTCTCTCAGGGAGATATCTGTACACTGACTGGTGTCTCTCAGTCCCCCCTCTCTCTCAGGGAGATATCTGTACACTGACTGGTGTCTCTCAGTCCTCTGTCTCTCAGGGAGATATCTGCACACTGACTGGTGTCTCTCAGTCCCCTCTCTCTCAGGGAGATATCTGTACACTAACAACATACAAAGTAGCAAAGATCAGTGGGAGACTAGAGGACTGGGAAATCTTTAGGGGGCAACAGAAAGCTACTAAAAAAGCTATAAAGAAGAGTAAGATAGATTATGAGAGTAAACATGCTCAGAATATAAAAACAGATAGGAAAAGTTTCTACAAATACATAAAACAAAAAAGAGTGGCTAAGGTAAATATTGCTCCTTTAGAGGATGAGAAGGGAGATTTAGTAATGGGAGATGAGGAAATGGCTGAGGAACTGAACAGGTTTTTTGGGTCGGTCTTCACAGTGGAAGACACAAATAACATGCCAGTGACTGATGGAAATGAGGCTATGACAGGTGAGGACCTTGAGAGGATTGTTATCACCAAGGAGGTAGTGATGGGCAAGCTAATGGGGCTAAAGGTAGACAAGTCTCCGGGACCTGATGGAATGCATCCCAGAGTGCTAAAAGAGATGGCTAGGGAAATTGCAAATGCACTAGTGATAATTTACCAAAATTCACTAGACTCTGGGGTGGTCCCGGCGGATTGGAAATCAGCAAACATGGCACCACTGTTTAAAAAAGGAGGTAGGCAGAAAGCGGGTAATTATAGGCCAGTGAGCTTAACTTCGGTAGTAGGGAAGATGCTGGAATCTATCATCAAGGAAGAAATAGCGAGGCATCTGGATGGAAATTGTCCCATTGGACAGACGCAGCATGGGTTCATAAAGGGCAGGTCGTGCCTAACTAATTTAGTGGAATTTTTTGAGGACATTAACAGTGCGGTAGATAACGGGGAGCCAATGGATGTGGTATATCTGGATTTCCAGAAAGCCTTTGACAAGGTGCCACACAAAAGGTTGTTGCATAAGATAAAGATGCATGGCATTAAGGGGAAAGTAGTAGCATGGATAGAGGATTGGTTAATTAATAGAAAGCAAAGAGTGGGGATTAATGGGTGTTTCTCTGGTTGGCAATCAGTAGCTAGTGGTGTCCCTCAGGGATCAGTGTTGGGCCCACAACTGTTCACAATTTTCATAGATGATTTGGCGTTGGGGACCAAGAGCAATGTGTCAAAGTTTGCAGATGACACTAAGATAAGTGGTAAAGCAAAAAGTGCAGAGGATACTGGAAGTCTGCAGAGGGATTTGGATAGGCTAAGTGAATGGGCTAGGGTCTGGCAGATGGAATACAATGTTGACAAATGTGTGGTTATCCATTTTGGTAGGAATAACAGCAAAAGGGATTATTATTTAAATGATAAAATATTAAAACATGCTGCTGTGCAGAGAGACCTGGGTGTGCTAGTGCATAAGTCGCAAAAAGTTGGTTTTCAGGTGCAACAGGTGATTAAGAAGGCAAATGGAATTTTGTCCTTCATTGCTACAGGGATGGAGTTTAAGACTAGGGATGTTCTGCTGCAACTGTATAAGGTGTTAGTGAGGCCACACCTGGAGTATTGTGTTCAGTTTTGGTCTCCTTACTTGAGAAAGGACGTACTGGCACTGGAGGGTGTGCAGAGAAGATTCACTAGGTTAATCCCAGAGCTGAAGGAGTTGGATTACGAGGAGAGGTTGAGTAGATGGGACTGTACTCGTTGGAATTTCGAAGGATGAAGGGGGATCTTATAGAAACATATAAGATTATGAAGGGAATAGATAGGATAGATGCGGGCAGGTTGTTTCCACTGGCGGGTGAAAGCAGAACTAGGGGGCATAGCCTCAAAATAAGGGGAAGTAGATTTAGGACTGAGTTTAGGAGGAACTTCTTCACCCAAAGGGTTGTGAATCTATGGAATTCCTTGCCCAGTGAAGCAGTAGAGGCTCATTCATTAAATGTTTTTAAGATAAAGATAGATAGTTTTTTGAAGAATAAAGGGATTAAGGGTTAGGGTGTTCGGGCCGGAAAGTGGAGCTGAGTCCACAAAAGATCAGCCATGATCTCATTGAATGGTGGAGCAGGCTCAAGGGGCCAGATGGCCTACTCCTGCTCCTAGTTCTTATGTTCTTATGTTCTTATGACTGGTGTCTCTCAGTCCCCCCCTCTCTCTCAGGGAGATATCTGTACACTGACTGGTGTCTCTCAGTCCTTTGTCTCTCAGGGAGATATCTGCACACTGACTGGTGTCTCTCAGTCTGCTCTCTCTCTCAGAGAGATATCTGTACACTGACTGGTGTTTCTCAGTCCCCTCTCTCTCTCAGGGAGATATCTGTACACTGACTGGTGTCTCTCTGTCTTTTCTCTCTCTCAGGGAGATATCTGTACACTGACTGGTGTCTCTCAGTCCCCTCTCTCTCTCAGGGAGATATCTGTACACTGACTGGTGTCTCTCAGTCCCCTCTCTCTCTTGTAGTCATCTGGGATGGCCACTTACAACCAGGAACAGAGAAGGTCGCAAAGCAAAGCGGGAAAAATGGACAATGCGTGATTCAGGCAGGCTCAGAGCCTGAATGTATATTTGCGAGTGGGGAATCCAGACGTTATTGAAACCCCCCAACCGCTTAGCATTTTGATGGCCCATCTCCACCAGATAAAGGGCTGATACTTGAGCGACCGATACAGTCCCAGACATTTCAGCGCCACTCCCTGTACTCGGGAAGCATAAACAACAGGGTCAATGGCCGCTTGCGACACGCCCAGCCATCAAGGCACCCGCCCGTTTATTGGTTCGAATCGAACGCAATGATCAGGAATCACCCAATCAGTGGGGTCCAAACTGAAGGACCGCCCAAAAGAGCGCGAAAACCCCCAAGAATAAAAAGGGAGACCAGCATGTGTTCGGCCTCTCTTCTACCTGACGCTCCGGCAACGTCTACCTCCAATTGCAGCACCACCAGAAGCAAGTTCAAGTTCAACGCCCGCTACCAGACGGATGAGCCCAGCTGAGCAGCAGTTACTTCCCCAGACCCGATAGACCCAGAATCGGACAGCGACCACTGTTCCTCTGACCGAAGCCGGGTGCCTGAAGTTAAGTACAGGTTGTTATAGTTGATAGGTGTAGTTTAACTAGCAGTGTTTATGTTGCATGATAATTGTGTGTGTAAATAAAGTACCCTTGATCTTGAACTAACTAACTGGTGTTTGGCTCTTTGATCGATAGCGGGTTGAACCTTGTGGTGGTATCATTTGATACCTGGCGACTCTGAGCATTAGAATATAGATATCAAAAGAAAGGAGGGCAACTTCACTGACTGCCATATGTACAGTAGGTAAAAAAGGCAACAGTTATTGGCGACTCTGGTGGGACTCTGACCCAGAAGTGACTGTGTCACTCCAAGAGGACCCACAAAAGCATTTGAATTAGAAATCCAAATTGGCAAAGTAAAAGAAACCACAAGCGAAACCAGTATCGATCAAACCTCCAAAATTCGGAAGTGTGTAACTTGCATGCGTACTATCAAAGGGATGTAAGGTAACCGCGATAGATTTTGTTGCGTGAAACTTTTGGGAGTTGAGTAAACCGGAAAATAGCTTGAGCCTTCCCATATTTGCGCCACCGCTTTATTCCCCCTTGTTCCAAATTCCCGGTAGAAACAGAGATAATCGTAGGGATGGCAATGAAGGCAATGGAACGCCTTATGCATCCACAAGAGCCCGAGGTCGCAACGACCAACAGATCAGAGCAGTGTCCCATTGGGGAAGAAAAGATTAGGAAATACCTAAAGGGGAAAGGATGGCCCCTATGGTCGGAATGTTGCGCGAATGAGGAAACAGGGCCTGGCAGCATAGGACAGACTTGGTGGGACAGCCTGACCGAGATGCACAAAAATAATTTGACTAAGGTTCGTAAGCCGATGGCAATCGTGTCCTGCTTGGCACAATTGCGAGGCACCGAGGAGGTCGTGAGGAAGCACCGTAGGCAGCTTGAGGAGAAAGAAAGAAGTAGAGAGGGAAACATTGGCGAATGTGAGAGATTAAACGAGCAACTCCGAGAGCAGCTAGCGGCAAAGGACAAGGCGATGGATGATGTCAAGAGGGCACACCAATCTTGTCTCGCCCACCTCAGCAGCTTCCAGATTCAATACGATGAGGCCTACCAGGACACGCAACGTGCGGTGTTGGTAAGAGAGGAAACAGAGAACCAAGTAGAACAGCTGAGGAAACAATGTGAGGATTTGAAGGCGGCCCTCCGAGCACTCCACAGTTCCACCACGGAACAGAGGCAGAGTTCGGTGGACCATGCCAAGTGCAGGCAGCAAATTGCAAGATTGCAAACTGTGGTAGTATGTATTGGGGGTCATGTGGGACTGGAAGCCCTAATGTCATTGGCTGACTGATCCCGGGTCCTGGTTGGCCGTTGACCTCATACTCCGCCCTGAAGGCGAAGTATAAGAAGCCGGTGCCTTCCCCCGCAGGCCAGTTTACTATCGGGCTGCTGGGGAACAGACACGCTTAATAAAGCCTCATCGACTTCACTCTATTTGTCTCACGGAGTCTTTGTGCGCCACACAAACACTGCTATCCGTCCAGAACGGGTTCAGAGATACCTTTGACCCACAGTTAGATCAGGAAGATGGCCCCGATTGGCAGGAACTCAGTGAAACGGCCCAACGGTACATGAACGAGACAGAAAATCAGAATAGAGCCCTCCAGGCCCCGAAAACGAAAGCACCCGTACCACCGACTGCACAGGCAGCACCCAACCCAATGAACCCCATCACTATGCAGCGTAGGGTCACAACAGCAGACCAACCCGATTTTGTTTACACCACCCCACTAACCATCACCCAGTTAAGAGAGACCCGTGATAAAGTTGAGACTTTTCACCCCACATCAGACCCACACCACTTTTTCAAATGCCCCCCCTAGGAACAATGCCAGACCCATCCACAGTATTAGCGCCCAAGCAGATAATTTGGCCATAAATGGCACCGATTGATGGTGTTCGAGCTCCTCAACTTGGGTCTGCGATACCCTTTGGGATAAGTCCGGAAGACCGGTAGTTGCAGGCACAGTCCGGGGACACCCAGTAGAGTTCCTTTGGGACAGGAGGGTCCTGAACCACGTTAAACCCCTCCACGATGTACCAGCGAGATATATGGCCCACTACAGACACCATTACCCTTAGTGGTTTTACAGGTCACCTCCAGCAGGGACACATTACAGCCCCTGTGGATATCCAGATCGGCAACATTAAAACAAAACACTTGGTCGTTTTGGTAGATTTACCCCAGGCAAATCTTGGGCATAGATTTTACGAGTGCACACAACTTTTCGTTCGACCCCGTAAATAGATGTGTATGGAAAATGGCGAGAGCAGCATGCGCCCCCGCCACGCTCACTGCAGGAGACTACGCACACAGGGTTAGCTCAGTGGGAGAGTACTGGTTTGATCCACCAACCATTACCACAGACAAAATGGTTAGAGAAGTCTTGAAAAGACATAAAGCATCATTTGCCCAGCACAAGCACGACTGCGGCAAAATCCCAGGAGTGGTTAACATTACAGGTCCCGATCCTAAGCCCCAGAAACAATCCGGCTTTCCACAGCAAGCCGAGGGAGAGATAGCCAAAGAATTCCAAAGTTTATTGAACCAAGGAGTGATTCGGCCCGTAGCATCAACGAACAATGCCCCGATTTGGCCTGTACGAAAACCAGATGGTTCATGGCGACTGACCATCGATTATAGGTAATTGAATTGAACAAAGTGACTCCGTTAGCATCCCCCACCATTGCCACAAGTCCCGAGATCATGTTAAAACAGGGACTCCAGTCAAAATTGTTCATGGTACTGGACATTATCAATGGCTTTTGGTCCATACCACTGGACAAAACGAGCCAGTACAAGTTTGCGTTCACTTTCCAGGGACAGCATTACACGTGGATGTGCCTTCCACAAGGCTTCCACAACTCCCCCTCCATTTTTCACAGACAATTGGCGAACGGCTTATCAAAATTTTCCCGACCTGAATGCCTTGTTCAGTATGTGGACGACTTGCTCCTACAGACTGAAATGAAAAATGAAATGAAAATCGCTTATTGTCACAAGTAGGCTTCAAATGAAGTTACTGTGAAAAGCCCCTAGTCGCCACATTCCGGCGCCTGTTCGGGGAGGCTGTTACGGGAATCGAACCGTGCTGCTGGCCTGCCTTGGTCTGCTTGCAAAGCCAGCGATTTAGCCCTGTGCTAAACAGCCCCTGACACCAAGGAAGATATCTGTACACTGACTGGTGTCTCTCAGCCTATCTGTACACTGACTGGTGTCTCGCAGTTCTCCCATGTCGACGTTACAACCAAGAAAGCACACCTATACGTCCTCAGGAAATTCGGCATGTCCACACTGTCTCTTACCAACCTTTACAAAGGCACCATAGAAAGCATCCTATCGGGCTGCATCATATCCTGGTCTGGCAACTGCTCGGCCCAGGACCGCAAGAAACGTCAGAGTCGTGAACACCGCCCAGACCATCTCACGGACACGCTGTCACACACTCACACTCTCACACACTCATGCACTCACACATGCACACTCACATGCAAACACACGTATGTACATACAGTTACACACTCTCTCACACCCACACGTGCTGATGTACACATGCATTCACATATATAAAACACATACACCTGAAAACACACACATGCATGTTTACATCTCCACCTCGGCCCCGTTGATGCTGACAGGGGTGTGTACAATACTTTGCTTCCTGAAGTCAATGACCAGCTCCAACTGATTTTGCCCTCTGCCTCAATCACCATCAAATTGACAATTAACAAATGGTTTGAATGATATCAGTGTGGGATTGTGGTTTGGGTTTCTATGAAATTGATTGCATGGTGGCAATTATCCGAGTCAGCAGTTCCCTTGAAATTTACTTCCAAGAACAGGAGGCAGATATGCGTTTTCCAAGAGTCTGACTCATTCGCCTCCTGGCAGTATACCAGGGTAATACATAAAGAAAGCAGTAATTAGACGTGACGCTCGTACTCCCCACACAATCCTTGCTGGCCCTAAACTTAACTGTTTGCCAGCACAAGACAGGCCACAGTGAGGGTCCGTTTTACACTTACCGTCCACTGGATACTTATCTCTGTTAGTAAGACAGGATTATGAGTCTTAACCAGCTGGACCCCTCTCAAGAAACACTGAACCAAATGTAACTGAAGAAGGCCATTCGGCCCATCGTAACTCTGCCAACTTTTTCAAAGAGCTATCCAATTACCCCATAACCCTGCAATTATTCCTGCTTTACAACCACATTGCTGTGGGCCTGAAGTCACATGTAGGCCAGACCAGGTAAGGACGGCAGATTTCCTTCTCTAAAGGACATCAGTGAACTAGATGTTTTTTTGCAACAATCGATGGCAGTTGTCATGGTCACCATTTCTGAGACTAGCTTTCAATTCCAGATTTACATTCCAGCTGCCGTGGTGGGATTTGAACCCATGTCCCCAGAGCGTTAGTCTGGGTTTCTGGATTACTAGTCCAGCATCATGAACACTAAGCCACTTTCTTGCCAAGTGTCAGTATGCATGTGTTTGTGAAGAACATAAGAACATAAGAACTAGGAGCAGGAGTCGGCCACCTGGCCCCTCGAGCCTGCTCCACCATTCAATGAGATCATGGCTGATCTTTTGTGGACTCAGCTCCACTTTCCGGCCCGAACACCATAACCCTTAATCCCTTTATTCTTCAAAAAACTATCTATCTTTATCCTAAAAACATTTAATGAAGGAGCCTCTGCTGCTTCATTGGGCAAGGAATTCCATAGATTCACAACCCTTTGGGTGAAGAAGTTCCTCCTAAGCTCAGTCCTAAATCTACTTCCCCTTATTTTGAGGCTATGCCCCCTAGTTCTGCTTTCACCCGCCAGTGGAAACAACCTGCCCGCATCTATCTTATCTATTCCCTTCATAATTTGATATGTTTCTATAAGATCCCCCTCATCCTTCTAAATTCCAATGAGTACAGTCCCAGTCTACTCAACCTCTCCTCATAATCCAACCCCTTCAGCTCTGGGATTAACCTAGTGAATCTCCTCTGCACACCCTCCAGTGCCAGTAAGTCCTTTCTCAAGTAAGAGTGGTCCTAGGATGAATGTGCTAAATTGGGGGAAGGCTAATTATAACAATATTAGGCGGGAACTGAAGAACATAGATTGGGGGCGGATGTTTGAGGGCAAATCAACATCTGACATGTGGGAGGCTTTCAAGTGTCAGTTGAAAGGAATACAGGACCGGCATGTTCCTGTCAGGAAGAAGGATAAATACGGCAATTTTCAGGAACCTTGGATAACGAGAGATAGTGTAGGCCTCGTCAAAAAGCAAAAGGAGGCATTTGTCAGGGCAAAAAGGCTGGGAACAGACGAAGCCTGTGTGGAATATAAGGAAAGTAGGAAGGAACTTAAGCAAGGAGTCAGGAGGGCTAGAAGGAGTCACGAAAAGTTATTGGCATATAGGGTTAAGGGAAATCCCAAGGCTTTTTACACGTACATAAAAAGCAAGAGGGTAGCCAGGGAAAGGGTTGGCCCACTGAAGGATAGGCAAGGGAATCTATGTGTGGAGCCATAGGAAATGGGCGAGGTACTAAATGAATACTTTGCATCAGTATTCATCAAAAAGAAGAAATTAGTAGATGTTGAGTCTGGAGAAGGGTGTGTAGATAGCCTGGGTCACATTGAGATCCAAAAAGACGAGGTGTTGGGTGTCTTAAAAAATATTAAGGTAGATAAGTCCCCAGGGCTTGATGGGATCTACCCCAGAATACTGAAGGAGGCTGGAGAGGAAATTGCTGAGGCCTTGACAGAAATCTTTGGATCCTCACTGTCTTCAGGTGATGTCCCGGAGGACTGGAGAATAGCCAATGTTGTTCCTCTGTTTAAGAAGGGTAGCAAGGATAATCCAGGGAACTACAGGCCGGTGAGCCTTACTTCAGTGGTAGGGAAATTACTGGAGAGAATTCTTCGAGACAGGATCTACTCCCATTTGGAAGCAAATGGACGTATTAGTGAGAGGCAGCATGGTTTTGTGAAGGTCGTGTCTCACTAACTTGATAGAGTTTTTCGAGGAGGTGACTAAGATGATTGATGCAGGTAGGGCAGTGGATGTTGTCTATATGGACTTCAGTAAGGCCTTTGACAAGGTCCCTCATGGTAGACTAGTACAAAAGGTGAAGTCACACGGGATCAGGGGTGAGCTGGCAAGGTGGATACAGAACTGGCTAGGTCATAGAAGGCAGAGAGTAGCAATGGAAGGATGCTTATCTAATTGGAGGGCTGTGACCAGTGGTGTTCCACAGGGATCAGTGCTGGGACCTTTGCTGTTTGTAGTATATAGAAATGATTTGGAGGAAAATGTAACTGGTCTGATTAGTAAGTTTGCAGACGACACAAAGGTTGGTGGAATTGCGGATAGCGATGAGGACTGTCAGAGGATACAGCAGGATTTAGATTGTTTGGAGACTTGGGCGGAGAGATGGCAGATGGAGTTTAATCCGGACAAATGTGAGGTAATGCATTTTGGAAGATCTAATGCAGGTAGGGAATATACAGTGAATGGTAGAACCCTCAAGAGTATTGAAAGTCAAAGAGATCTAGGAGTACAGGTCCACAGGTCACTGAAAGGGGCAACATAGGTGGAGAAGGTAGTCAAGAAGGCATACGGCATGCTTGCCTTCATTGGCCGGGGCATTGAGAATAAGAATTGGCAAGTCATGTTGCAGCTGTATAGAACCTTAGTTAGGCCACACTTGGAGTATAGTGTTCAATTCTGGTCGCCACACTACCAGAAGGATGTGGAGGCTTTAGAGAGGGTGCAGAAGAGATTTACCAGAATGTTGCCTGGTATGGAGGGCATTAGCTATGGGGAGCGGTTGAATAAACTCGGTTTGTTCTCACTGGAATGAAGGAGGTTGAGGGGCGACCTGATAGAGGTCTACAAAATTATGAGGGGCATAGACAGAGTGGATAGTCAGAGGCTTTTCCCCGGGGTAGAGGGGTCAATTACTAGGGGGCATAGGTTTAAGGTGAGAGGGGCAAGGTTTAGAGTAGATGTACGAGGCAAGTTTTTTACGTAGAGGGTAGTGGGTGCCTGGAACCCGCTACCGGAGGAGGTGGTGGAAGCAGGGACGATAGTGACATTTAAGGGGCATCTTGACAAATACATGAATAGAATGGGAATGGAGGGATACGGACCCAGGAAGTGTAGAAGATTGTAGTTTAGTCGGGCAGCATGGTCGGCAGGGGCTTGGAGGGCCGAAGGGCCTGTTCCTATGCTGTACATTTCTTTGTTCTTTGTTTGTCCTTGTTCTTTGTAAGGAGACCAAAACTGAACACAATACTCCAGGTGTGGCCTCACTAAAACCTTAGACAATTGCAGCATAACCTCCCTAGTCTTAAACTCCATCCCTCGAGCAATGAAGGACAACATTCCATTTGCCTTCTTAATCACCTGTTGCACCTGTAAACCAACTTTTTGCGACTCATGCACTAGCACACACAGGTCTCTCTGCACAGCAGCATGTTTTAATATTTTATCATTTAAATAATAATCCCTTTTGCTGTTATTCCTACCAAAATGGATAACCTCACATTTGTCAACATTGTATTCCATCTGCCAGACCCCAGCCCATTCACTTCGCCTCTCCAAATCCCTCTGCAGACGTCCAGTATCCTCTGCACTTTTGCTTTACCACTCAGCTTAGTGTCGTCTACAAACCTGGACACATTGCCCTTGGTCCCCAACTCCAAATCATCTATGTAAATTGTGAACAATTGTGGGCCCAACACTGATCCCTGAGGGACACCACTAGCTACTAATTGCCAACCATGGAAACACCCATTAATCCCCACTCTTTGCTTACTATTAATTAACCAATCCTCTATCCATGCTACTACTTTACCCTCAATGCCATGCATCTTTATCTTATGCAGCAACCTTTTGTGTGGCACCTTGTCAAAGGCTTTCTGGAAATCCAGATATACCACATCCATTGGCTCCCCATTATCTACCGCACTGGTAATGTCCTCAAAAAATTCCACTTAATTAGTTAGGCACAACCTGCCCTTTATGAACCCATGCTGCGCCTGCCCAATGGGACAATTTCCATCCAGATGCCTCGCTATTCCTTCCTTGATGATAGATTCCAGCATCTTCCCTACTACCGAAGTTAAGCTCACTGGCCTATAATTACCCTCTTTCTGCCTATCTCCTTTTTTAAACAGTGGTGTCACGTTTGCTAATTTAAAATCCGCTGGGACCACGCCAGAGTCTAGTGAATTTTGGTAAATTATCACTAGTGCATTTGCAATTTCCCTTGCCATCTCTTTTAGCACTCTGGGATGCATTCCATCAGGGCCAGGAGACTTGTCTACCTTTAGCCCCATTAGCTTGCCCATCACTACCTCCTTAGTGATAACAACCCTCTCAAGGTCCTCACCTGTCATAGCCTCATTTCTATCAGTCCACTGTGAAGACCGACCCAAAAAACCTGTTCAGTTCCTCAGCCATTTCCTCATCTCCCATTATTAAATCTCCCTTCTCATCCTCTAAAGGACCAATATTTACCTTAGCCACTCTTTTTTGTTTTATATATTTGTAGAAACTTTTACTATCTGTTTTATATTCTGAGCAAGTTTACTCTCATAATCTATCTTACTCTTCTTTATAGCTTTTTTAGTAGCTTTCTGTTGCCCCCTAAAGATTTCCCAGTCCTCTAGTCTCCCACTAAACTTTGCCACTTTGACGATATCCATGGTCGAGTTTCCCTCTTTCTACCATCCTTCCTTTTTGTTGGTATAAACCTTTGCTGAGCACTGTGAAAAATCGCTTGGAAGGTTTTCCACTGTTCCTCAACTGTTTCACCATAAAGTCTTTGCTCCCAGTCTACCTTAGCTAGCTCTTCTCTCATCCCATTGTAATCTCCTTTGTTTAAGCACAAAACACTAGTGCTTGATTTTACCTTCTCACCCTCCATCTGTATTTTAAATTCCACCATATTGTGATCGCTCCTTCCGAGAGGATCCCTAACTATGAGATCCTGAATCAATCCTGTCTCATTACACAGGACCAGATCTAGGACCGCTTGTTCCCTCGTAGGTTCCATTACATACTGTTCTAGGAAACTATTGCGGATACATTCTATAAACTCCTCCTCAAGGCTGCCTTGACCGACCTGGTTAAACCAATCAACATGTAGATTAAAATCCCCCATGATAACTGCTGTACCATTTCTACATGCATCCGTTATTTCTTTGTTTATTGCCTGCCCCATCATAATGTTACTATTTGGTGGCCTATAGACTACTCCTATCAGTGACTTTTTCGCCTTACTATTCCTGATTTCCACCCAAATGGATTCAACCTTATCCTCCATAGCACCGATGTCATCCCTTACTGTTGCCCGGATGTCATCCTTAAATAACAGAGCTACACCACCTCCCTTACCATCCACTCTGGCCTTCCGAATAGCTTGATACCCTTGGATATTTAACTCCCAGTCGTGACCATCCTTTAACCATGTTTCAGTAATGGCCACTAAATCATAGTCATTCATGATGATTTGCGCCATCAACTCATTTACCTTATTCCGAATACTACGAGCATTCAGGTAAAGTACACTTATGTTGGCTTTTTCACCTCTGTTTTGAATCTTAACACCTCGATCAGTAACCTCTCCTAAGTTATATTTCCTCTTAACTTTTCTCCTAATTTTCCTTGTCGTTGAACCCATATCTTCATGTAGCAACCTGCCGCTTACCATTAATGTTTTTACTTCCTGTTTTATTCATTTTAGTATTACTGGGCCTATTCACTGAGCTCCCCTCAGTCACTGTACCTTGTACTGTCGCCCTTTTTGATTTTTGACTATGGTTTCTCTGCCTTACACTTTCCCCCTTACTGCCTTTTCTTTCTGTTCCTGTTTTACTACCTTCCAACTTCCTGCATCGGTTCCCATCCCTCTGCCACATTTGTTTAAACCCTCCCCAACAGCTCTAGCAAACATCCCCCCCCCCCCGGGACACCAGTTCTAGTCCTGCCCAGGTGCAGACCGTCCAGTTTGTACTGGTCCCACCTCCCCCAGAACCGGTTCCAATGTCCCAGGAATTTGAATCCCTCCCTCTTGCACTATCTCTCGAGCCACGCATTCATCCTATCTATCCTGACATTCCTACTCTGACTAGCTCGTGGCACTGGTAGCAATCCTGAGATTACTACCTTTGAGGTCCTACTTTTTAGTTTAACTCCTAACTCCCTGAATTCAGCTTGTAGGACCTCGTCCCGTTTTTTACCTATACCGTTGGTGCCTATGAGCACCATGACAGCTGGCTGTTCACCCTCCCCCCCCAGAATGTCCTGCAGCCGCTCTGAGACATCCTTGACCTTTGCACCAGGGAGGCAACATACCATCCTGGAGTCTCGATTTCGTCCGCAGAACCGCCTGTCTATTCCCCTTACAATTGAGTCTCCTATCACTATAGCCCTGCCATTCTTCTTCCTGCCCTGCTGCGCAGCTGAGCCAGCCACGGTGCCATGAACCTGGCTGCTGCTGCCTTCCCCTGGTGAGCCATCTCCCTCAACAGTATCCAAAGCGGTATATCTGTTTTGCAGGGAGATGACCGCAGGGGACACCTGCACTGCCTTCCTACTCTTGCTCTGTCTTTTGGTCACCCATTTTCTATCTCCCTCAGTACCTTTCATCTGCGGTGTGACCAACTCGCTAAACGTGCTATCCACGACGTCCTCAGCATCGCGGATGCTCCAAAGTGAGTCCATCCACAGCTCCAGAGCCGTTAAGTGGTCTAAGAGGAGCTGCAACTGGACACACGTCTTGCACGCGAAGGAGCCAGGGACAGTGGACGTGTCCCTGAGCTCCCACATCGCACACGAGTGGGTGAATGGGTGTGTGTGAGTGAGTGTGTGAAAGTGAATATTTGAGTGAGTGTGTATGTGTGTGTGAATGTGTGAGTGTGTTAGTGAGTTTGTGTGCACGTGTGCGTGCGAGTATTATTATTATTATTCTACATTCCCACGGGTTTTGCCATTTACAGTATATTTCCCCTCTATGTTAGACCTACCAAAATGCATTACCTCGCATTTGTCCGCATTAAACTCCATTTGCCATTTCTCTGCCCAAGTCTCCTACCTATCTATGTCCTGCTGTATCCCCTGACAATACTCAACAGTATCTGCCACTCCACCAACCTTGGTGTCATCCGCAAATCATTGACAGATTGAGCATTAACCAGTGACAGAGGGAGCATTAATCATTGACAGAGAGAGCATTAACCATTGACAGAGTGAGCATTAATCATTGACAGAGTGAGCATTAATCATTGACAGAGTGAGCATTAACCAGTGACAGAGGGAGCATTAACCATTGACAGAGTGAGCATTAATCATTGACAGAGTGAGCATTAATCATTGACAGAGTGAGCATTAACCAGTGACAGAGGGAGCATTAACCATTGACAGATTGAGCATTAATCATTGACAGAGTGAGCATTAATCATTGACAGAGAGAGCATTAATCATTGACAGAGTGAGCATTAACCAGTGACAGAGTGAGCATTAATCATTGACAGAGGGAGCATTAATCATTGACAGAGAGAGCATTAACCATTGACAGAGTGAGCATTAATCATTGACAGAGTGAGCATTAATCATTGACAGAGTGAGCATTAACCAGTGACAGAGGGAGCATTAATCATTGACAGAGTGAGCATTAACCAGTGACAGAGGGAGCATTAACCATTGACAGAGTGAGCATTAATCATTGACAGAGTGAGCATTAACCAGTGACAGAGGGAGCATTAATCATTGACAGAGTGAGCATTAACCAGTGACAGAGGGAGCATTAACCATTGCGTCAAGCACAGGATAGCTTTTCTTACGATGCTATTTGTTATTTTTATAACTTTCAGGATGTGATACCTGCACAGATTTCCCAGCCCCATTGTTTTTCAATTCTTCCCTTGCACATGGCCGTCGCTGACTAGGCCAGCGATTTAGCCCTGTGCTAAACCAGCCCCTGAGAAGGTGGTTGCGAGCTATCTTCTTGAACCGCTGCTGTCCATGTGGTGTAGGCACATGAAAAGGTGCCCTAAAAGTAGTCAGTCCTGTCCCCAGCCTGGCCGGTAGAGCACATGCAGCACCTTCGCCCACCTGCAGTCAGACAATCAAAGTTAAAGTGAATTCCGGAACCTGGGAATGTACCGACCCTCGTGGATAATGATCGAAACGATCGACCGGAACGGAGAACTGTCCTTCATTCACGTGAACTCAGGAACCTCCCTCAGCTGCCCTGCAAGCAAAGGCACAGCGGAGGCTGCACCTTCCTGTGGAGAGGAAAACTCGAAGGATCAGCCCAGGACGCATGGAATCGGATTCACCATCAAGAACAAGCTCCTCAACCAGCTCTCAGAGCTCCCTGTCAGCATCAACGAGGGCCTCATGAATCTCCGTCAAGAACCAGCAGCAACGGTTGTGAGTGTGTGGGGACTCTTTTTCTCTTCTGATAAGAATCGATAGTTCGGTTGGTGGGAGGTGTCAAAATACAACTTTATTGTTAGTTACTCACTGGTGTTCACATGAATAAGGGCCGGGATTCTCCCCTACCCGGCGGGGCGGAGGAATCTGGCGTAATGGAGTGGCGGGAACCACTCCGGCGTCGGGCCCCCCAAAGGTGCGGAATTCTCTGCACCTTTAGGGGCCAAGCCCTCACCTTGAGGGGCTAGGCCCGCGCCGGAGTGATTTCCGCCCCGCCGGCTGGCGGGAAAGGCATTTGGCGCCACGCCAGCCGGCGCCGAAAGATCTTCGCCGGGCGACACATGCACGGGAGCGTCAGCGGCCGCTCACGGCATCCCCGCGCATGCGCAGCGGAGGGGGTCTCTTCTGCCTCCGCCATAGTGAAGACCATGGCGAAGGTGGAAGAAAAAGGGTGCCCCCACGGCACAGGCCCGCCCGCGGATCGGTGGGCCCCGATCGCGGGCCAGGCCACCGTGGGGGCACCCCCCAGGGCCAGATCGCCCCGCGTCCCCCCAAGGCCCCAGAGCCCGCCCGCGCCGTCTGCCCCCGCCGGTAAGGTAGGTGGTTCAACCCACGCCGGCTGGCGAGGGTTGACAGCGGCGGGACTTCGGCCCATCGCGGGCCGGGGAATCGCCGGGGGGAAGCCCGCCGACCGGCGCGGCGCGATTCCCGCCCCCGCCGATTCTCTGCTGGCAGAGAATTCGGGACACGGCGGGGGTGAGGTTCACGCCAGCCCCCGGCGATTCTCCGACCCGGCGGGGGGGGGGGGGGTCGGAGAATTGCGCCCAAGAACTGAATAAAACTTAGAAACAAAATATCAAACAATACAGAAAAGTTAAGCACATGGCAAACGCCTAAAGCACAAAATAAATCACTAAACACTAACAGATAGATAGATGATTCAAGAATTCAGGAACAAAGAACCTCGATCACAAGGTTATACTTTTAAGGGACTTCTTATCTCTGGGTTAACCCCTCCTTTACGTTCTTTGGCTTCTAATTCATAGCTGGGACCTCCCAATTTGTTCAAATGAATGTCTGTTACTTAGAGGATAACTTGTTAATCAAACAGTGAACATTACTTGAGATTGACTAGTGCCTATCAAATCTTGCTTCGCGTTTGCGTGCGCAGACTTATGAAAAATACTGGATATGTTTTCTCACTCTTTGCCATGTTTCAGGGGCGGAGACCTAAAATTGATTGGTTGATTAGACAGAGAACACTCCATTCACAGTATTGAATACAATGGAATACAATGGTTAATTCATTGTATGAGAAAATGACTGGGTTCCCACAATCAAGACACTCTTAATATTTTGCTTCTTGGTTATATGCATTCAACTAGCCCCTATACGAATAAAACTAGAAATAAAACTAGATTCTATCAGAGCGCCTACCCCCCAACCTTGAGCCCAAAGAAGGCTTCCACTCCTCCCTGGACACCTTACTCTCCAGCATGCCGAAGGAAGATAAGATCATCCTCCTTGGGGACTTGAATGCCAGGGTTGGAAAGGATTCCCAAATCTGGAAAGGAACCATTGGGAAGGAAGGAGTGTTGTGGCCCGGTCCCAGAGCGATGTGGCCCAGTCTGATGTACCGTCAATTACCACAAGATGAGAATGGTGGAACAATCGAGGCTTTATTGAACAAAATGTTGTGCCTCCTGTAGCTGGAAGCAGAATGGCTGCAGCTCAGGAGAGCACACACTTTTATACTCCGCCTGCTGGGTGGAGCCAGCAGGCAGGGATTTACCCTTGTACCTCTACTATACGGGCAGTGCCGTAATACACAGGGCGGGAAACGCAGCAGGTCGCAGGGTTAGGAACGCAGCAGTCACAGGGCGGGAAATGCAGCAGGTCGCAGGGTTAGGAACGCAGCAGTCACAGGGCGGGAAACGCAGCAGGTCACAGGGTGAGGAACGCAGCAGGTCACAGGGCGGGGAACGCAGCAGGTCACAGGGCGAGGAATGCAGCAGGTCACAGGGTGAGGAACGCAGCAGTCACAGGGCGAGGAATGCAGCAGGTCACAGGGCGGGGAACGCAGCAGGTCACAGGGCGGGAAACGCAGCAGGTCGCAGGGTTAGGAACGCAGCAGTCACAGGGCGAGGAATGCAGCAGGTCACAGGGCGGGGAACGCAGCAGGTCACAGGGCGAGGAATGCAGCAGGTCACAGGGTGAGGAATGCAGCAGGTCACAGGGCGAGGAATGCAGCAGGTCACAGGGCGAGGAATGCAGCAGGTCACAGGGCGAGGAACGCAGCAGGTCACAGGGTGAGGAACGCAGCAGGTCACAGGGTGAGGAACGCAGCAGGTCACAGGGCGGGGAACGCAGCAGGTCACAGGGCGGGGAACGCAGCAGGTCACAGGGTGAGGAATGCAGCAGGTCACAGGGCGAGGAATGCAGCAGGTCACAGGGTGAGGAACGCAGCAGGTCACAGGGTGAGGAACGCAGCAGGTCACAGGACGAGGAATGCAGCAGGTCACCAGGTGAGGAACGCAGCAGGTCACAGGGCGGGGAATGCAGCAGGTCACAGGGCGGGAAACGCAGCAGGTCACAGGGCGAGGAATGCAACAGGTCGCAGGGTTAGGAACGCAGCAGTCACAGGGCGAGGAATGCAGCAGGTCACAGGGCGAGGAATGCAGCAGGTCACAGTGCGAGGAACGCAGCAGGTCACAGGGTGAGGAACGCAGCAGGTCACAGGGTGAGGAATGCAGCAGGTCACAGGACGAGGAATGCAGCAGGTCACAGTGCGAGGAACGCAGCAGGTCACAGGGTGAGGAACGCAGCAGGTCACAGGGTGAGGAATGCAGCAGGTCACAGGGCGAGGAACGCAGCAGGTCACAGGGCGAGAACGCAGCAGTCACAAGGCGAGGAACGCAGCAGGTCACAGGGCGAGGAACGCAGCAGGTCACAGGGTGAGGAACGCAGCAGGTCACAGGGCGAGGAATGCAGCAGGTCACAGGGCGGGGAACGCAGCAGGTCAAAGGGCGAGGAACGCAGCAGTCACAGGGCGAGGAACGCAGCAGGTCACACGGCGGGGAACGCAGCAGTTCACAGGGCAAGAATGCAGCAGGTCACAGGGCGAGGAATGCAGCAGGTCACAGGGCGGGGAACGCACCAGATCAAAGGGCGAGGAATGCAGCAGTCACAGGGTGAGGAACGCAGCAGGTCACAGGGTGAGGAACGCAGCAGGTCACAGGGCGAGGAACGCAGCAGGTCACAGGGCGGGGAACGCACCAGATCAAAGGGCGAGGAATGCAGCAGTCACAGGGTGAGGAACGCAGCAGGTCACAGGGTGAGGAACGCAGCAGGTCACAGGGCGAGGAATGCAGCAGGTCACAGGGCGAGGAACGCAGCAGGTCACAGGGCGAGGAACGCAGCAGGTCACAGGGTGAGGAACGCAGCAGGTCACAGGGTGAGGAATGCAGCAGGTCACAGGGCGAGGAACGCAGCAGGTCACAGGGCGAGAACGCAGCAGTCACAAGGCGAGGAACGCAGCAGGTCACAGGACGAGGAATGCAGCAGGTCACAGGGCGAGGAACGCAGCAGGTCACAGGGTGAGGAACGCAGCAGGTCACAGGGTGAGGAATGCAGCAGGTCACAGGGCGAGGAATGCAGCAGGTCACAGGGCGAGGAACGCTGCAGGTCACAGGGTGGGAAACACAGCTGGTCACAGGGCGAGGAATGCAGCAGGTCACAGGACGAGGAATGCAGCAGGTCACAGGGCGAGGAACGCAGCAGGTCACAGGGTGAGGAACGCAGCAGGTCACAGGGTGAGGAACGCAGCAGGTCACAGGGCGAGAACGCAGCAGTCACAAGGCGAGGAACGCAGCAGGTCACAGGGCGAGGAACGCAGCAGGTCACAGGGTGAGGAACGCAGCAGGTCACAGGGCGAGGAATGCAGCAGGTCACAGGGCGGGGAACGCAGCAGGTCAAAGGGCGAGGAACGCAGCAGTCACAGGGCGAGGAACGCAGCAGGTCACACGGCGGGGAACGCAGCAGTTCACAGGGCAAGAATGCAGCAGGTCACAGGGCGAGGAATGCAGCAGGTCACAGGGCGGGGAACGCACCAGATCAAAGGGCGAGGAACGCAGCAGGTCACACGGCGGGGAACGCAGCAGTTCACAGGGCAAGAATGCAGCAGGTCACAGGGCGAGGAATGCAGCAGGTCACACGGCGGGGAACGCAGCAGTTCACAGGGCAAGAATGCAGCAGGTCACAGGGTGAGGAACGCAGCAGGTCACAGGGCGAGGAATGCAACAGGTCACAGGGCGAGGAATGCAGCAGGTCACAGGGCGGGGAACGCAGCTGGTCACAGGGCAAGGAATGCAGCAGGTCACAGGGCGAGGCATGCAGCAGGTCAAAGGGCGAGGAACGCAGCAGGTCACAGGGCGAGGCATGCAACAGGTCACAGGGCGAGGAACGCAGCAGGTCACAGGGCGAGGAACGCATCAGGTCACAGGGCGAGGAATGCAGCAGGTCACAGGGCGAGGAATGCAGCAGGTCACAAGGTGGGGAACGCAGCAGGTCACAGGGCGAGAATGCAGCAGGTCACAGGGCGAGGAACGCAGCAGGTCACAGGGTGGGAAACGCAGCAGGTCACCGGGTGAGGAATGCAGCAGGTCACAAGGTGGGAAACACAGCAGGTCACAGGGCGAGGAACGCAGCAGGTCACAGTGTGGGGAACGCAGCAGTTCACAGGGCGAGGAATGCAGCAGGTCACAGGGCGAGAATGCAGCAGGTCACAGGGCGAGGAACGCAGCAGGTCACAGGGTGAGGAACGCAGCAGGTCACAGGGCGGGGAACGCAGCAGGTCACAGGGCGAGGAACGCAGCAGGTCACAGTGCGAGGAACGCAGCAGGTCACAGGGTGAGGAACGCAGCAGGTCACAGGGTGAGGAACGCAACAGGTCACAGGGTGGGAAACGCAGCAGGTCACAGGGCGAGGAATGCAGCAGGTCACAGGGCGAGGAACACAGCAGGTCACAGGGTGGGAAACGCAGCAGGTCACAGGGCGAGGAACGCAACAGGTCACAGGGTGAGGAACACAGCAGGACACAGGGCGAGGAACGCAGCAGGTCACAGGGTGAGGAACGCAGCAGTCACAGGGCGAGGAACGCAGCAGGTCACAGGGCGAGGAACGCAGCAGGTCACAGGGCGAGAAAGCATCAGGTCACAGGGCGAGGAACGCAGCAGGTCACAGGGCGAGGAATGCAGCAGGTCACAGGGCGAGGAACGCAGCAGGTCACAGGGCGAGGAACGCAGCAGGTCACAGGGCGAGAAAGCATCAGGTCACAGGGCGAGGAATGCAGCAGGTCACAGGGCGAGGAACGCAGCAGGTCACAGGGCGAGGAACGCAGCAGGTCACAGGGCGAGGAACGCAGCAGGTCACAGGGCGAGAAAGCATCAGGTCACAGGGCGAGGAACGCAGCAGGTCACAGGGCAAGGAACGCAACAGGTGACCTCCACGTCTGGTGCACAGGGACCCACCTAGAAGAAGCATTCAGACACGTAATGTTAGGAAGCTGGACACCAGCTAAACTGGCACAGCTGCAGCACACGGGATAGTGTTAGGGGCTAGGGCACAGCTGTTGCATGTCGCACTATCACAAATAAACACCCTCACCGACGTTCTGAACTGCGTCGGCCCTCTGTCCGCAAGGTGTGAGTGATGAGCTGGGCTGGGCCCAGGGCAGAGCATATGCCGGTAGGGTGTGGGTGTGTGTGGTGGGGGGGGGGGGCTGCGGGGGGGGGGGCTGGGTGGGGGCGGTGGGGGGTGGGTGGAGGCCGGTGATATTGGGGTGCGGAAGTTGGTGGACAGCCTGGGACAGGGCCCACAGAGGGTACCCCCAGTGGTCGCCCTCAGTGGCTACAGGGGCCTCCTTTGCCTGGCTGGACTTCCTGTCCTGCTCATCCTGTCCCTCCTTCACGTCTGCCTTGTCAGAAGAGGATGGGATGGCCTTCCTGCAGCTCCTCCTCCGGCATGTCGCCCCTCTGCTGCGCGATGCTCTGCAGGATGCAGCAGGCCATCCCACCGTGGGAGGCACTCCCAGGGCTGTACTGGAGGGTCCCCACCGGGGCCGTCCAGTCCCCTGAATCGCTCCTTCAGGACGCTGATGCACCGCTCGATGCTGCGCCTGGTCGCTGCACGGGCGTCCTTTTAGCAGGTCTTCGCGTCGGTCTGGGGCCTCCAGATTGGCGTCATCAGCCACAACAGCAGCGGATAGCTCCTGCCACCAAGGTGCCAACTCCTCACCCGGGGGTACTCTACCGAAGGTGTGGGCACTGTCAAGTGTACCAGGGCAAAGGTGTTGTGCTGCCTGGGTATCGGACGCAGACGTGCACGATGTGCAGCCGATGGCCACAGATCACTGCACAATTAGAGAGTGGTCCCTTCCTATTGATGAAGGGCACCCCGTTGATACGCCAGTGCTAGTTGGGGGACAAGCGACCCACCGCTCACCCCCTGGACCTGAGGCATACTGGCGATGGCAGCGAATCCTGCTGCCCGGGGAACCTGGTGGGTTCAGTCCAGTTGAAGGGAATGCATTGTGGGGTCAACTGTGGGTGGGCCGCGTGCCACCAACCGCTGCCATGCTTGGTGGCATACGTGAGGGCAGGCACCGCAGAGGATGCAGGGCGAGGGGTGGGCACCCATTGGGACCACAGCTGTAATGTGGCGTGGGCCCTCTGTGCGGCCCATGGGTTGTGCCTACCTGTCTGGGGGCAGGATGGGTGAGAGCAGGGGCGCAGTGGGCAGGTGGAGCTCGGTGCATCTGATATTTCTGTAGGGTGGGCTAACTAATGGGGCATCCGCCCTTGGGGGGGGGTTGTCAGGGAGGGTGGCAAGGGCCACGATGTATGCATTCGCTATTCAGGGTACACACTGCACCCCCCACCCCGCAGCGCCACTGACGGGTGCACTGAGGGGTGCCAACACCTGATGGATCATTGGAGCCTACCGGGTCGGGCCCGTTTGTGATGTGCTAATGGCCGTTACTGTACCATCTGCATGTTTACGCCAGCGCAGGGTGCGGAATGCACCCACGCCTCCATCGAGGTGACGGAGTGTGGCGTTCTGTTGGGCACCAATTGCTGACCTTGATTTTCAGCTAACCCCGGAGTTTCCTCTCGATCGAAATTCCAGGTGTCTGGATGGAGACTCCCGCTCAATATGTCCCCAGGGACCCCCTAGTCAAACAGCAGAGCAGCAGGCCAGGCGTTTAATCCTTCTATTGCCAAATGTTTATAATCCAATGTATCAAAAATCCTGCATTTGTCACACAGCCACCACCCTGCTGGGGTGGCACCGCCGGGCTCCCCAGGTGGCACTGCCGGGCTCCCCAGGTGGCACTGCCGGGCTCCCCAGGTGGCACTGTCGGGCTCCCCAGGTGGCACTGCCAGGCTTCCCAGGTGGCACTGTCGGGCTCCCCAGGTGGCACTGTCGGGCTCCCCAGGTGGCACTGCCAGGCTTCCCAGGTGGCACTGTCGGGCTCCCCAGGTGTCATGAGCCATCTGGCTCTTTTAAATATTCAGATCAGCTCGCCCAGCGAGGAAGAGTTCACTCCGGGTGGCGTGCGATTCACCCGTTGTGCCCGGATCCTCGCCTGACACAACAGGGTTGCTGAATCATACCCAAATTGGAGGCACGGTGGCACAGTGGTTAGCACTGCTGCCTCACAGCTTCAGGGACCCAGGTTAAAGTCCAGCCTCCGGGGACAGTCTGTGCGGAGTCTGTACGTTCTCCCCGTGTCAGCGTGGGTTTCCTCCGGGTGCTCCCGTTTCCTCCCACAGTCCAAACCTGTGCGGATTGGCTGTGATAAGTTCCCCCTTAGTGTCCAAAGGTTAGGTGGGGTTACGGGGATGGGGCGGGGGAGGGGGGCCTGGGTAGGATGCTCTTTCAGAGGGTCGGTTCCGACTCGATGGGCCGAATGACCTCTTTCTGAACTGCAGGGATTTTATGGTTCTATAATACCTAGTCTTTTCTCCTCCCTTAACAATTTCTTATGATGTGGAGATGCCGGCGTTGGACTGGGGTGAGCACAGTACGAAGTCTTACAACACCAGGTTAAAGTCCAACAGGTTTGTTTCGATGTCACTAGCTTTCAGAGCGCTGCTCCTTCCTCAGGTGAATTTCTTAGTCAGCGCAACCTAGCTTCAACATTTTAACCTCAGTCATGTTCAGGGGTTAGACAGCAATGAAATAAAGCCAGTTGGTGACAGAATATTATTTTTCCTTTAGGCACTTTCTATTTCTGTCACAACATGCAACCAAAATCTATTGCTGTGATGTAACAATCTCTACCAGGAATGGAATGTACGGCGGGGGGGAGGAAATCTCGTCTCCGCTGACTCCTGGCTGTGAAAGGTCATGGTTAATAAACTCTTGGAAGAATGTTGAGAATTAAAGAGAATTTGTGATGCAACATGTTCCAGCCCACCCCAGGAATGCCATAGGGAGAGCTCCCCACACAATATAAGGAGGATCCCGGCATGTTCAGATCTCAGAGAAGGAGGCTCCATTCAGAGATCAACTGAGTCTCTGCAACACTCCCAGGCACCAAGAGCGAGAGAAAGGGTGAGAGTGAGACAGAATGGAACTGAAAGTGGCTGCATTGCTCCTCATTTCTGTTACAGCTCTGCTACATATGGCAGCAGGTAAGTGGTATCTTCCTCTTTACTGGACAATCCTGAGTGCGCCACACGAACAATAGTTCGTCCGTCGCACTCGTAATGCGGTTCACTCATTCTTGCAAGAAGTGACGTACACAGGGACCCATTCTCCGCTAACAGAAGGAATACGGCCAAGCCTTTGCACAGTGTTTGAATCACCCGGAAGCTTGAGGAGTTCCCCGTTGCTTTATCCATGCCAACACCTCAGCCAATCAGAGTTGACTGGCCAGCCCACCGGCACCTTTGCCCCCCCCCCGCCCCTGCAAATCCGGTTTCCTCCCACAGTCCAAAGATGTGCAGGTTAGGTGGATTGGCCATGATAAATTGCCCTTAGTGTCCAAAATTGCCCTTAATCTTTAGGTGGAGGTGTTGACTTTGGGTAGGGTGCTCTTTCCAAGAGCCGGTGCAGACTCAATGGGCCGAATGGCCTCCTTCTGCACTGTAAATTCAATGATAATCTATGATTCATCTAGGACAAAGGTTCGGCACAACATCGTGGGCCGAAGGGCCTGTTCTGTGCTGTATTTTTCTATGTTCTATGTTCTATTTGCCCAATTTTCCTTTTGTTTTTATTAACTGAGCTGCTTCCTGTTGGGCAGCGGGTCGCAGCCCACAACAACTCGCTGCATAGAGGTTCTCCTCAATCCACCCCTCTGTTCCTTTTACCAGTTACATCGGATCAGGATTCACTGCCGACCTGCCCGTGCAACCACTTTCTCCTCATTCCCTTCACCAAGACTGTTCATGATTTTCACCACCCCCACCAAATCTCCTCTTCAACTTGGGCATCGCGGGCTGTGCCAGCATTTATTGCCCACCCCTAATTGACCCTTGAGGGGCAGTTAAGAGCCAACCACAATGCTGTGTGGTTCTGGAGTCACGTGTAGGCCAGACCGGGTAGGGACGGCAGATTTCCTTCCCTAAAGGACATTGGTGAACCAGATGGGTTTTTACGACCATGGTTTCATGGTCATCGATAGGCTTTTTAATTCCAGATATTTTATTGAGTTTTAAATTCCATTACCTGCCATGGTGGGATTAGAACCCCGATCCCCAGATCTTTACACTGGTTCTCCGGATTACCAGTCCAGTGACAATTCCATTGTCCCACCACCTCCGCTTCTCTCCTTTCCATAGATTTCTTTTTCAATTGAGGGGCAATTTAGCGTGGCCAATCCACCTAGCCTGCACATCATTTTGGGTTGTGGGGGTGAGACCCACGCAGACACGGGGAGAATGTGCAAACTCCGCACGGACAGTGACCCGGGGCCGGGATCGAACCTGGGACCTCGGCGCCGTGAGGCAGCAGTGCTAGCCACTGCGTCACCGTGTCGCCCGGACTGCTTTTCATAGAAACATAGATAGAAAATAGAAGCAGGAGGAGGCCATTCGGCCCCTCGAGCCTGCTCCGCCATTCATTATGATCATGGCTGATCATCAAGTTCAAGAACCTGATCCCGCCTTCCCCCCATATCTCTCAATCCCTCTAGCCCCAAGAGCTGTATCTAATTCCTTCTTGAAATTACACAATATTTTGGCTCAACTACTTTCTGTGGGAGTGAATTCCACAGATTCACCACTCTCTGGGTGAAGAAATTTCTCCTCACCTCAGTCGTAAAAAGTTTACCCCTTATCCTCAAACTATGACCCCTAGTTCTGGACTCCCCCACCATCGGGAACGTTCTTTCTGAATCTACCCTGTCAAATCCTGTTAGAATTTTGTAAGTTTCTATGAGATCCCCTCTCACTCTTCTAAACTCCAATGAATATAGTACTAACCGATTTAGTCTCTCCTCGTATGACAGTCCCGCCATCCCAGGAATCGGCCTGGTAAATCTTCACTACACTCCCTCCATAGCAAGAACATCCTCCCTCAGAAAAGGACACAATATTCCAGGTGTGGCCTCACCAATGCCCTTTACAATTGCAGTAAAATATCTCTATTACAGGGAAGAAACCCAGCTCCTCCAGTCTCTCCAGGTTAACTAAAGTCCCTCTTGCCTGGTACCATTCTGTGCCGAGACCCTCCCCAAGCTCAGTGCCCTGCAGATTGAATAGTTCCAGCTGAGGTCTTGCTTCACACGGGTTTACCACAACTTGCTGGATCAAGTCTAATTCTTGCCCTCTCCCGACAGCAATGCATCCAACACAAATCGTCAGCTGCTGTACGGAGGTGGCCAAGAAAATCCACCGCAAGATCCTGATGAATGTGAACAGCTTTGAGAAACAAGATGACCACGTCTGTGCCATCAAGGCAGTCCTGTAAGTGCTCCCCTCTGTGTGCCTCATGCATTTTCACAGACTTTGGAATGCTGTGCTCGGCCTGCTGTGGGCAAGAATGTCAGTGTTCAGAGAGAGCCCAGGGCAGCAGATCAGATGCTGCCAGGTGAGGAGAGAGGGAAGTTTTAAAGATTAAAGGATGCAGGGAGGAGGAGGGGAGGTGGAATTGAGAGATTGGAACACAAGGTCAGAGTTTCATGGACCAGGAGCCAATAGAGAGCAGGCATGATGGGTGAAAAGACGCTTCCACACTCACACACTCACACACACACTCACACACACACACAATCACACTCACACACACTCACACACACTCACAGTCTCTCTCATGCGCACATACACTCTAATGCACACACACACACTCACTCACTCACACACACACTCACACACACACTCACTCACACACACACACACTCACACACTCACTCACACACACACACTCACTCACTCACACTCACACACACACACTCGCACACACACTCTCACACACACACACACACACTCACACACACTCCACACACACACACTCACTCACACACACACACTCACACACACACTCACACACACACACTCACTCACACACACTCACACACACTCACACACTCACACACACTCACACACACACACACTAACTCACACACACACTCACTCACTCACACACACTAACTCACTCACACACACTCACACACACACACACACTCACACACACACACTCTCTCACACACACTCTCACAATCACTCACTCACACACACTCTCACACTCACACACACTCACACACACACACTCACACACACTCTCTCACACACACTCTCTCATGCGCACTCTCACACTTGCACACACTTTCTCATGTACACGTACAGTCACACACACACTCACACACACTCACAGTCTCTCTCATGCGCACATACACTCTAATGCACACACACACACTCACTCACACACACTCTCTCATGCGCACTCTCACACTCACACACACTTTCTCATGTACACGCACAATTACACACACACTCACAGTCTCTCTCATGCGCGCATACACTCTAATGCACACACACACACTCACATACACACACTCACTCACACACACTCTCTCATGCGCACTCTCACTCTCGCACACACTTTCTCATGTACACGCACACTCACACACACACACACTCTCTCACGCACACACAATCTCATACACACACACATACTCACACACACTCTCTCATACACACACACTTACACTCACACACACACACACACACACACTCACTCACAAACACTCACTCTCACACACACACTCACAAATACTCACTCACACACTATCAAATGTACACACTCTCACACTCACATACATTCACATACACTCACACACACTCAGACACTCACACACACACTCACACAGACACTCACACACACACTCACACACACAAGCACACACTCTCTCACACACACTCTCACATGCACACACACCGCATGAAGATAGACACAGAGGGAAGGACATATCTGTACTGACTGAGTGAAAGGGCAGTAGCCTCAGATTGGGTTCAATAACACTCTCAAGTGGGACGTCAATGTTTGGCGTGCCCAGATTTCTGCGCGCATTGTAGATGACTCGGCAAGGACATTGTGCTGAAACAAGAGTGGTAAATTAAATTTGAGATTAGCTGTGATCTAATGCATTGGAACAGGCTAGTAAGGCTGTGTAGCCTCTCCCCATTTCAGTGTTCCTCTAGCCTCAGGCTGAATTGATTCAATTATTCCCACAGGATCCACAAATCTCGAAGAACATTCTGCCTGAACCCCAACGATACCCGGCTGCAGAGATGGATGGAGAAACATCAGAATAAGGAAATCAATGCAGGGAGATGAAGTGGTGGCCAGTGGAGCTGGAGGAGGTTGAGGAGGAGGGGGACGATGAACACAGGTTGTCCCCACTGGGGGTAGAGGAGAGCCTTGCATTGCCCACACCCCACTCAAGCAACAGTGAAACAATCAGCCATTAACACATCCACTCGACAGGAATGGAGGATGGAAACACACAATGCAATGCTGAGAACTCTTCCCACGTCTCTTGTTATCATTATGTTAATACTGACCAGCTGTATCATATTTGGGATGATATATTATTTATGCTATGTTATTAATTACTGTCTGGCATGTACAGATAACTTTCAATCATAGACTCCCGACAGTACAGAAGGAGGTCTTTCGGCCCATCGAGTCTCACCGACCCTCCGATAGATCATTTGCCCTAAGTCCACTCCTTCGCCCACCCTTGCCTATCCCCGTCACGTAACCTGCGCATCCCCCGAGCACTAAGTGGCAATTTATCAAGGCCAATCCACCTAACCTGCATATCTTTGGACTGTGGGAGGAAACGGGAGCACCCGGAGGAAACTCACGCAGACACGGGGAGAACGTGCAGACTCCGCACAGGTGTCCCCGGAGGCTGGAATTGAACCCGGGGCCCTGACGCTGCGAGCCAGCAGTGCTAACCACTGTGCCACCTTCAGATCTGGGATCTGATCCAGCCCTATCCCAGTTCAGTTCTGGCCCAAAGGAACTCAGTACAGTCTTCCAGAGTGAGAATAGTGCACTAAACTCAAATAGCCATATCAGTATTGAAGAAAGCTCAGGGCAGTGTTATGCCAGGAGGTTGTAAATGATCATTGTTAATCGCGATAAACAAACCATTGCTCAATAAAACAATGTTTTTCCTAAAATATGCGTCTTCACTTCTGGACTCCGATGGTTTCATCTTTTAATATCAGCTTTGTTCAACAGACAGAACACAGCAATAGAACAGAAACAGATATCGAGCTACATTGATTCAGCGCCTGTAAAACATCCTGAGGTGCTTCGCAGAAGCATTCGTAAACAATTTGACACAGGAGGTTATACAGTAAGCAACGTGGCCAGTTTTAAGGAGCACCTCCCAGAACGTAGGAGGTAGAAGTCCATTTGGCCTTTCAATTCTGTTTCATAACTGAAACCACCTGACGCAGGTGTGGATGCCATCACACCCTGTGCCAGGAAATGTAATCACTCTCAGCGTCTGTGTCACTCATTCAATTACACCTCTCCCCCAGCACGCTGTGTTACTGACTGTATCTCTACTGATGTTAATCCAGCTCCATCACACTGTCACTCAGTAACCCCTCTCCCCCAGCACCCTGTGTCACTGACTATATCTCTACTGATGCTAATCCAGCTCCCTCACACTGTCACTCAGTAACCCCTCTCCCCCAGCACCCTGTGTTACTGACTGTATCTCTACTGATGTTAATCCAGCTCCCTCACACTGTCACTCAGTAACCCCTCTCCCCCAGCACCATGTGTTACTGACTGTATCTCCACTGATGTTAATCCAGCTCCCTCACACTGTCACTCAGTAACCCCTCTCCCCCAGCACCCTGTGTTACTGACTGTATCTCCAATGATGTTAATCCAGCTCCCTCACACTGTCACTCAGTAACCCCTCTCCCCCAGCACCCTATGTTACTGACTATATATCTACTGATGTTAATCCAGCTCCCTCACACTGTCACTCAGTAACCCCTCTCCCTCAGCACCCTGTGTTACTGACTATATCTCTACTGATGTTAATCCAGCTCCCTCATACTGTCACTCAGTAACCCCTCTCCCCCAGCACCCTGTGTTACTGACTGTATCTCTACTGATGTTAATCCAGCTCCCTCACACTGTCACTCAGTAACCCCCCCCCAAGCACCCTGTGTTACTGACTGTATCTCTACTGATGATAATCCAGCTCCCTCACACTGTCACTCAGTAACCCCTCCCCCCAGCACCTTGTGTTACTGACTGTATCTCTACTGATGTTAATCCAGCTCCCTCACACTGTCACTCAGTAACCCCTGTAATTGATAATATGGAACAATGTGTCATTTGAAACATGGAAGTTTGGCAATATCTGGTCTGAGAGAAACATGATAGGATACAGGGCAAGATCCCACAAAGGGTTAACAGCAGCTGCCAGGAGAAGGATTGTAAAATGCAGATATCCTTGGTCAAGCAGGCTCAGCAAACAAGACAAACAGGATTTTGAATGAAGCCAAAAACAATGGCTCACACCTTCATTGAAAGTAACTAACTTAGTAAGGATCTGGAAAAGAATGGATGAGTTCAGTTGAATTTTGTGATAATTCGAAGTGTGAAAATTTGCTAATACCAGATAAATTAAAGAAAACTGGAGGCTCTCAGTCTACGAGAAACATAATTCAAAGCCAAAATCAAAGTCAAAATTGAGCTGAGGACACAATTGGAAAATAAAACTATAGAAATGACAGGAATTAAAAGTAACACCTATTGAAACCAAAGCATTTTGAACATCACAAAGGAAACAATGTAATCAGATCTATGAGATGAAGTCATGTCAAAATGTATACTTAGTTGGATTAAAAGGTTTAGATCAAAAGGTACTTTTTACAATCAAAGAAAATAAGAGTTACTTTACAATAACATCAAAAAACTTAATTGTTAGAAAGCGAATATAAACCTCGAGACCAGGGCAGGAACTATCAGATCCAGAACCAGAACGAGAACCAGAGCTCAGAGGGAGAGAGAGAGAAGCAGAGAAGGAACAAGCAGCTAGACACAGATTACAGTCAGCTCGGCCATGGGAAATGGACAGGGCAGAGCAGCCGAGCTAAAATAGCTGATACATCTAAAGAAGACCAGACTTTAAAGAAGATTGATTGTCAAGTTGGGCCTGAAGGTCCCTTCAACCAACCAGAAGGATCCAGAAGCAAGATCTTTTTACTTTTCTGTAAAGACAGTAATAGCATCTTTTAAAAAGAGAAAATATATTATAATAATAAAATAACTTAAAAGTTTTAACCTGAAACAATGGTTATTCCAAAGTCTACTTTACTTACTTAGCAATGCGGGACCCAGGATCGATGCTACTAAGTGGTAAGTAGATGAAATCTTCGGTGAAGGTATGGGTTATACCGGGGGATAACTTGAAAATATAGTTTTACCTGAATAGCACCCACTGAAGCTTGCATCGGAGTCGGGGAGTGAGAATCCCTGATCACCATTTAGAATGTCGGCCCTTTTTGGTACAGGGGGACTTCTAAGAATAGTGGTGATTTTTCAAAAACATGGCGCCCGAACAGGGACCTAGAATATTAGAAGTTTCTAGGTAACGCGAGGCTAGAATATTAGAAGTTTCTAGTTGAGCAGAATGGGGGCTAGCGTGGGGGCTAGAATATCAGAAGTTTCTCGTTCCCAAGAAACGGTTGGAATATGAGAAATTTCTAACCGGCACAAAGGCTAGAATATTAGAAGTTTCTAGTCAATGTGTGAGTCAGACTTTACCTGCCGAGTTTAGTCTGGAAAGTCATGTGTGATTGACTTTTGTAAGGATATTCTGTGGATCGAGGGGACTGAAGCTCAGGTTGGGTGTAAAATCAGCAGACTAGAAGATGCTGACCCTGAGATAAAGTCTGCAAGACATCTTGGTGACAGCACTAAAAATCTTGCATCCATTACTGGTAAAATGAGGCCAAAAAATAAATCATCCTTAGAGTAAGACAGATTGTGAGGTTACATCCTAGAGAAATGGGGGACGCCTAGAATCTTTGGAGACCAATAACCAATCGACCCTTAACTAAAACGGGAAGATAGTACCTTAGTCAGCCTTGGATAGGGCCCAGAAAGGGTACTTATCCTTAATTTCAGATTGCAACTGAAAGGGACAACCAGGAACAGAACTTAGAATTCCGAAAAATGGCAATTAGAATAATCCTCTTGCTCTGAAACACGGTCAAGAGAGTTGAAGAAATGAAACAAGAGTGGAAGAAATTAACAGAGGCAAAAAACTCCTGCATAAGTGAAACTTAATCAGCATGGAGGGGTCTCGATTTTTGTTAAAGTAACTAAAACCCCACTGAATAGAGGTCCAAGATCTCAGTGGATAAATGAGTGTGTGTTTAATAAGGATTTGTGAAACCCTACAAAGTAGAGATCCAAAATCTGAGTGGATGAATATATGTCTAATAAGGATTTGTGAATTTCCTTTGGTGTTTGTATTTTTAAAAAATGTTGTATTTTGCAAAACTGAGTTTCACATTAATTGGAAGTTATAAATGGCAGGTAGAAATGTGATCAGTATTATGAGGACGTAAATCCGTATGTTCAGAACTAAATTAGCCTTTGAATAAACGGATAAAGTGTTTTTACTGGGCAGCAGTCAGCTGCTAGCAGGCTTTGAAACTGAGCATTGAAATTGACACTGCATAGCTCCGCAGGGTCCTAGTGCCCGATGATCACATGTTCACCAGCAAAAATAATGATGTTTAGAAAAAATACATGGAAGAAGGAGCTTTAGAGAATAAAGATTTTGGATCAAAAGTTAGATTAAGAGAATTACTGGCAGTATAAGGAAATGAGAATCTGATGGCAGGAAAAATTTGATAAAAATAAATGCAGGTTGTAAAATTAAGATATTAAAACCAATTGATAACACAGAGGGAAGTGTGGGTGAAGCTACCAACTAAAACTGCAGGGAAAATAATCTGTGAAGCTGTAAAATGTAAAACAAGATTGTTCAGAATCTGGGTAAACATATAGTTGACTGAGAGAAGCAAATGGTGTCTGGAGCAAAAGAAATTGTATCACAATTAAAACACATGACCTGATTGGTGGGAAGACAGTGAATTAAAACCCGTGAGCAGCATTGATTGGACAGATGATGAAGTTACAATGTCATGTTTGGAACTTACTTTCATAAAAATCCGGTCGTAATCAAAATAAAGTAATTAAAGTAAATGCAGTAATAATATCAGGAATGTATCAGGATGAGGTTTCGACCAGATTGGATCACTGAGTGAGCAATAGAGGAGGAGTTTGAGATTCTTCGAATCCCACTCAGGGGTGCAATGATCGAAGGAGGAGGCTTAACAAGCTTTGATTGTTTGAAGAACATAAAGGATAAGGAAAATAAACCAGTTCAAAAAGAAAAAAGAAAGAAATTGTAGCAAAAGAAATCCGGAAATCCTGGAGAGGGCACTTCTGGAGTACCCAAAACGAAAATAGAAAGTACAAATTAAAGAATAGGGCCCTCTCCACCCTTGACCTGTTCATTTGATTTTTCAGATGGAAAAAATAAATAACAGACAAACCAGTTCACAAGAAGGAAGAGAACTGCACTCCAGAGAAGAATGTTTTAGACAGGATTGGGGGGAAACTAATGATACAATTGGCTACATATTTGAGGGAATTAAATGACAAGAGCCCGGAGGAAAACTTTACGGGTTAGAAACAAATCAAAATATCAAATTATTACTGAGCAGTGAAACCTCCGGTCAGACATCTCTAATTGGACATCAGCTGATGGATGATCTGCGGTCTCCACGGGGTATATACTACGCGGTGGAGTTATTAAGGGTCTCGGCAGACAGCAGCGACTGATGAGGAACCCCAATATGATAAATGATAAAAGTTTAAGAATTTTTGTAGCTTGATGCCACGGTGGGAAAATTATTACCAATGCAGCAAACAATATTGCATTGAAGAGCTGTAAACATTATTAAGGAAGAAATGGCATGTACATTGGTAGGGACTGTTATGTATGATAATGGGGATATGTGTGCCGTTCAAGAACTTGATCAGCATTTCTAAACTGTGTGAATGTTTTAATAGAGGGGTATAGTGGTAGTTTAGTGTGTTTTCTTGATTTAACTGCATAGCACATCACAAATAATATTGATGTTGTTAACACGACATATTTAGTATAATGACTATTGTCCCAAAGCCTAGAAGGGATGTGTCGATATTGTCATTTCCGCGCCAGCTGGCGGGGCACCAAAGGCCTTTTCCGCCAGCTGGCGGGGCGGAAATTCGTCCGGCGTGGGCCTAGCCCCTCAAGGTTGGAGCTCGGCCCCCAAAGATGCGGAGCATTCCGCACCTTTGGCGCGGCGCGATGCCCGTCTGATTTGCGCCATTTTGGGCGCCAGTCGGCGGACATCGCGCCGTTTCCGGAGAATTTCGCCCCGGATCTATGAGACGAAGTCATGTCAAAATGTATACTTAGTTGGATTAAAAGGTTTAGATCAAAAGGTACTTTTTACAATCAAAGAAAATAAGAGTTACTTTACAATAACATCAAAATAATTAATTGTTAGAAAGAGAATATAATCCTCTAGACCAGGGCAGGAACTATCAGATTCAGAACCAGAACGAAAACCAGAGCTCAGAGGGAGAGAGAGAGAAGCAGAGAAGGAACAAGAAGCTAGACTCAGATTACAATCAGCTCGGCCATGGGAAATGGACAGGGCTGAGCAGCCGAGCTAAAATAGCTGATACATCTAAAGAAGACCAGACTTTAAAGAAGATTGATTGTCAAGTTGGGCCTGAAGGTCCCTTCAACCAACCAGAAGGATCCAGAAGCAAGATCTTTTTACTTTTCTGTAAAGACAGTAATAGCATCTTTTAAAACGAGAAAATATATATAACAACAAAATAACTTAAAGTTTTCACCTGAAACAGTGGTTATTCCAAAGTCTACTTTACTTACTTAGCAATGCGGGATGCAGGATCGATGCTACTAAGTGGAAAGTAGATGAAATCTTCGGTGAAGGTATGGGTTATACCGGGGGATAACTTGAAAATATAGTTTGACCTGAATAGCACCCACTGAAGCTTGCATCGGAGTCGTTGAGTGAGAATCTCTGATCATCATTTAGAATGTCAGCCCTTTTTGGTATAGGGGGACTTCTAAGAATAGTGGTGATTTTTCAAAAACACCCCTCTCCCCCAGCACCCTGTGTTACTGACTGTATATCTATTGATGTTAATCCAGCTCCCTCACGTTGTCACTCAGAAACCCCTCACCCCCAGCACCCTGTGTTACTGACTATATCTCCACTGATGTTAATCCAGCTCCCTCACACTGTCACTCAGTAACCCCTCTCCCCCAGCACACTGTGTTACTGACTGTATCTCTACTGATGTTAATCCAGCTCCCTCACGCTGTCACTCAGTAACCGCTCTCCCCCCAGCACTCTGTATTACTGACTGTATCTCCACTGATGTTAATCCAGCTCCCTCACGCTGTCACTCAGTAACCTCTCTCCCCCAGCACCCTGTGTTACTGACTGTATCTCCACTGATGTTAATCCAGCTCCCTCACACTGTCACTCAGTAACCCCTCTCCCCCAGCACCCTGTGTTACTGACTGTATCTCCAATGATGTTAATCTAGCTCCCCCACGCTGTCACTCAGTAACCCCTCCCTCCCAGCACCCTGTGTTACTGATTGTATCTCTACTGATATTAATCCAGCTCCCCCACACTGTCACTCAGTAACCCCTCTCCCCCAGCATCCTGGGTTACTGTCTGTATCTATACTGATGTTAATCCAGCTCCCTCACACTGTCACTCAGTAACCCCTCTCCCCCCAGCACCCTGTGTTATTGACTGAATCTCTATTGATGTTAATTCAGCTCCCTCACACTGTCACTCAGCCCCTCCCCCCAGCACCCTGTGTTACTGGCTGTATCTCTACTGATGTTAATCCAGCTCCCTCACACTGTCACTCAGTAACCCCTCTCCTCCAGCACCCTGTGTTACTGACTGTATCTCTATTGATGTTAATCCAGCTCCCTCACACTGTCACTCAGAAACCCCTCTCCCCCAGCACCCTGTGTTACTGACTATATCTCTACTGATGTTAATCCAGCTCCCTCACACTGTCACTCAGTAACCCCTCTCCCCCAGCACGCTGTGTTACTGACTATATCTCTACTGATGTTAATCCAGCTCCCTCACACTGTCACTCAGTAACCCCTCTCCCCCAGCACCCTGTGTTACTGACTGTATCTCTACTGATGTTAATCCAGCTCCCTCACACTGTCACTCAGTAACCCCTCTCCCCCAGCGCCCTGTATTACTGACTGTATCTCCACTGATGTTAATCCAGCTCCCTCACGCTGTCACTCAGTAACCTCTCTCCCCCAGCACCCTGTGTTACTGACTGTATCTCCACTGATGTTAATCCAGCTCCCTCACACTGTCACTCAGTAACCCCTCTCCCCCAGCACCCTGTGTTACTGACTGTATCTCCAATGATGTTAATCTAGCTCCCCCACGCTGTCACTCAGTAACCCCTCCCTCCCAGCACCCTGTGTTACTGATTGTATCTCTACTGATATTAATCCAGCTCCCCCACACTGTCACTCAGTAACCCCTCTCCCCCAGCATCCTGGGTTACTGTCTGTATCTATACTGATGTTAATCCAGCTCCCTCACACTGTCACTCAGTAACCCCTCTCCCCCCAGCACCCTGTGTTATTGACTGAATCTCTATTGATGTTAATTCAGCTCCCTCACACTGTCACTCAGCCCCTCCCCCCAGCACCCTGTGTTACTGGCTGTAGCTCTACTGATGTTAATCCAGCTCCCTCACACTGTCACTCAGTAACCCCTCTCCTCCAGCACCCTGTGTTACTGACTGTATCTCTATTGATGTTAATCCAGCTCCCTCACACTGTCACTCAGAAACCCCTCTCCCCCAGCACCCTGTGTTACTGACTATATCTCTACTGATGTTAATCCAGCTCCCTCACACTGTCACTCAGTAACCCCTCTCCCCCAGCACGCTGTGTTACTGACTATATCTCTACTGATGTTAATCCAGCTCCCTCACACTGTCACTCAGTAACCCCTCTCCCCCAGCACCCTGTGTTACTGACTGTATCTCTACTGATGTTAATCCAGCTCCCTCACACTGTCACTCAGTAACCCCTCTCCCCCAGCGCCCTGTATTACTGACTGTATCTCCAATGATGTTAATGCAGCTCCCTCACACTGTCACTCAGTAACCTCTCTCCCCCAGCATCCTGTGTTACTGGCTGTATCTCCAATTATGTTAATCTAGCTCCCTCACACTCTCACTCGGTAACCCCTCTCCCACAGCACCATGTGTTACTGACTGTATCTCCACTGGTGTTAATCCATCTCCCTCACACTGTCACTCAGTAACCCCACTCCCCCAGCACCCTGTGTTACTGACTGTATCTCCAATTATGTTAATCTAGCTCCCTCACACTGTCACTCAGTAAACCCTCTCTCCCAGCACCCTGTGTTACTGACTGTATCTCTACTGATGTTAATCCAGCTCCCTCACACTGTCACTCAGTAACCCCGCACCCCCACAACCCTGTGTTACTGATTGTATCTCTACTGATGTTAATCCAGCTCCCTCACACTGTCACTCAGTAACCGCTCTCCCCCCAGCACTCTGTATTACTGACTGTATCTCCACTGATGTTAATCCAGCTCCCTCACGCTGTCACTCAGTAACCTCTCTCCCCCAGCACCCTGTGTTACTGACTGTATCTCCACTGATGTTAATCCAGCTCCCTCACACTGTCACTCAGTAACCCCTCTCCCCCAGCACCCTGTGTTACTGACTGTATCTCCACTGATGTTAATCCAGCTCCCTCACACTGTCACTCAGTAACCCCTCTCCCCCAGCACCCTGTGTTACTGACTGTATCTCCAATGATGTTAATCTAGCTCCCCCACGCTGTCACTCAGTAACCCCTCTCTCCCAGCACCCTGTGTTACTGATTGTATCTCTACTGATATTAATCCAGCTCCCCCACACTGTCACTCAGTAACCCCTCTCCCCCAGCATCCTGGGTTACTGTCTGTATCTATACTGATGTTAATCCAGCTCCCTCACACTGTCACTCAGTAACCCCTCTCCCCCAGCACCCTGTGTTACTGATTGTATCTCTACTGATGTTAATCCAGCTCCCTCACACTGTCACTCAGTAACCCCTCTCCCCCCAGCACCCTGTGTTATTGACTGAATCTCTATTGATGTTAATTCAGCTCCCTCACACTGTCACTCAGCCCCTCCCCCCAGCACCCTGTGTTACTGGCTGTATCTCTACTGATGTTAATCCAGCTCCCTCACACTGTCACTCAGTAACCCCTCTCCTCCAGCACCCTGTGTTACTGACTGTATCTCTATTGATGTTAATCCAGCTCCCTCACACTGTCACTCAGAAACCCCTCTCCCCCAGCACCCTGTGTTACTGACTATATCTCTACTGATGTTAATCCAGCTCCCTCACACTGTCACTCAGTAACCCCTCTCCCCCAGCACGCTGTGTTACTGACTATATCTCTACTGATGTTAATCCAGCTCCCTCACACTGTCACTCAGTAACCCCTCTCCCCCAGCACCCTGTGTTACTGACTGTATCTCTACTGATGTTAATCCAGCTCCCTCACACTGTCACTCAGTAACCCCTCTCCCCCAGCGCCCTGTATTACTGACTGTATCTCCAATGATGTTAATGCAGCTCCCTCACACTGTCACTCAGTAACCTCTCTCCCCCAGCATCCTGTGTTACTGGCTGTATCTCCAATTATGTTAATCTAGCTCCCTCACACTCTCACTCGGTAACCCCTCTCCCACAGCACCATGTGTTACTGACTGTATCTCCACTGGTGTTAATCCATCTCCCTCACACTGTCACTCAGTAACCCCACTCCCCCAGCACCCTGTGTTACTGACTGTATCTCCAATTATGTTAATCTAGCTCCCTCACACTGTCACTCAGTAAACCCTCTCTCCCAGCACCCTGTGTTACTGACTGTATCTCTACTGATGTTAATCCAGCTCCCTCACACTGTCACTCAGTAACCCCGCACCCCCACAACCCTGTGTTACTGATTGTATCTCTACTGATGTTAATCCAGCTCCCTCACACTGTCACTCAGTAACCCCTCTCCCCCCAGCACCCTGTGTTATTGACTGTATCTCTACTGATGTTAATCCAGCTCCCTCACACTGTCACTCAGTAACCCCTCTCTCCTAGCACCCTGTGTTACTGGCTGTATCTCTACTGATGTTAATCCAGCTCCCTCACACTGTCACTCAGTAACCCCTCTCCCCCAGCACCCTGTGTTACTGACTGTATCTCTATTGATGTTAATCCAGCTCCCTCACACTGTCACTCAGAAACCTCTCTCCCCCAGCACCCTGTGTTACTGACTATATCTCTACTGATGTTAATCCAGCTCCCTCACACTGTCACTCAGTAATCCCTCTCCCCCAGCGCCCTGTATTACTGACTGTATCTCCAATGATGTTAATCCAGCTCCCTCACACTGTCACTCAATAACCCCTCTCCCCCAGCACCCTGTGTTACTGGCTGTATCTCCACTGATGTTAATCCAGCTCCCTCACACTGTCACTCAGTAACCCCTCTCCCCCAGCACCATGTGTTACTGATTGTATCTCCACTGATGTTAATCCAGCTCCCTCACACTGTCACTCAGTAACCCCTCTCCCCCAGTACCCAGTGTTACTGATTGTATCTCTACTGATATTAATCCAGCTCCCTCACACTGTCACTCAGTAACCCCTCTCCCCCAGCACCATGTGTTACTGACTGTATCTGTACTGATGTTAATCCAGCTCCCTCACACTGTCACTCAGTAACCCCTCTCCCCCAGCACCGTGTTACTGACTGTATCTCTACTGATGTTAATCCAGCTCCCTCACACTGTCACTCAGTAACCCCTCTCCCCCAGCACCCTGGGTTACTGTCTGTATCTCTACTGATGTTAATCCAGCTCCCTCACGCTGTCACTCAGTAACCCCTCTCCCCCAGCACCCTGTGTTACTGATTGTATCTCTACTGATGTTAATCCAGCTCCCTCACACTGTCACTCAGTAACCCCTCTCCCCCAGCACCCTGTGTTACTGACTGTATCTCTACTGATGTTAATCCAGCTCCCTCACGCTGTCACTCAGTAACCCCTCTCCACCAGCACCCTGGGTTACTGTCTGTATCTCTACTGATGTTAATCTAGCTCCCTCACACTGTCACTCAGTAACCCCTCTCCCCCAGCACCCTGTGTTACTGACTGTATCTGTACTGATGTTAATCCAGCTCCCTCACACTGTCACTCAGTAACCCCTCTCCCCCAGCACCCTGTGTTACTGACTGTATCTGTACTGATGTTAATGCAGCTCCCTCACTCTGTCACTCAGTAACCCCTCTCCCCCAGCACCCTGTGTTACTGACTGTATCTCCAATGATGTTAATCCAGCTCCCTCACGCTGTCACTCAGTAACCCCTTGTAGCACCGTCAATATGACGCGAGGCAGGTTGAGGTAATGTCAATTGAAGGCTTTATTAAGCAGAACTTTATCCCCAGCAGCGTGGTTACAGATTGCCGCTGCTGAGGGAAATGGAGGGAAAAGCTGGGTTCTTATACCGGCATTTCTGAGTGGAGTCCAGTAGGTGGCAGATCCTATCAGGACCTGGCATCCCCCCACCAATAGCCTGTCGACACATGGTGTACCGTATTACCCCTAATACATACCACCACATTCACCCCTTGTTGAAAAAGAACCCGGCGGGATTGTGGTTCGCATGGTGGTAGAGGTTTACAGAGTCGGTACTGTTCCGTAACTTTGAACAAAACACTAAATTATCGCTTCAACTGGGCCAACGGGCCAAACAGGGTCGGCATGATGCCATAACTACAACAAGACACAATAACTGAAAACGTTGATAGTTAAAGTGATTCGATGAGCCGGATGGGCGCCCTGGTCGTCCTTTCCGATCGTCTCGGGCGTGGCGGTGATGGCGCTGGCTCGAGTCCCGTCGACTCTGGGAGCGAAGCGCTGTCCCCTGTGTCCTTACTCCTGGGCGGGACTGGGAGGAAAACTGAACCCCCCGGGAAGGGGGTGGCTGCGGGATGAACCGGCGGGAGTGAGGAGGTGGTGATTGGCGTTGGGGGGGGTGTGGGTTGCTCAGGCGGGCGCCAGGTCTCGCAGGGAGACCGTGTCCTGTCGGCCATCGGGGTACTCCACATAGGCGTATTGCAGGTTGGCGTGAAGGAGATGCACCCGTTCCACCAACGGATCTGACTTGTGCGCCCGCACATGTTTCCGGAGCAGAATGGGTCCCGGAGCTGCTAGCCAGGTCGGAAGTGGCGTTCCAGAGGAGGACTTCCTAGGAAAGAGGAGGCGGCGCTCGTGAGGCGTTTGATTCGTGGTGGTGCACAGCAGGGACCGGATAGAGTGAAGGGCATCCGGGAGGACTTCCTGCCAGCAGGAAATTGGGAGACTCCTAGAACGGAGGGCCAGCAGGACGGCCTTCCAGACCGTTCCATTCTCCCTTTCTACCCGCCCGTTCCCCCGGGGGTTGTAACTGGTCGCCCTGCTCGAGGCTATGCCCCTGCTGAGCAGGAATTGACGCAGTTCGTCACTCATAAAGGAGGACCCCCTGTCGCTATGGATATAGTCAGGGAAACCGAACAGTGTAAAAATGATACCGAGGGCTTTAATGACCCTGGACGCTGTCATGTCGGGGCAGGGGATGGCGAAAGGGAAACGGGAGTATTCGTCAACGACGTTCAGGAAGTACGCGTTGCGATCGGTGGAGGGGAGGGGGCCTTTGAAACCCAAACTGGGGCGTTCAAAGGGTCGAGAGGCCTTAACCAGTTGCCTCTATCTGGCCTGAAAAAGTGTGGTTTGCACTCAGCGCAGATCTGGCAGTTTCTGGTGACTGTTCGGACGTCCTCGACGGAGTAAGGGAGGTTGCGGGCCTTAAGGAAGTGGTAGAAACGAGTGACCCCCGGGTGGCAGAGGTCCTCGTGGAGGGCTTGTGGACGGTCCACTTGTACATTGGCACATGTGCCGCGAGATAGGGCATTGGACGGCTCGTTCAGCTTTCCGGGACGATACAAGATCTCATAATTGAAGGTGGAGAGTTTGATCCTCCACTGCAAGATCTTGTTGTTCTTGATCTTGCCCTGCTGTGCATTGTCGAACATGAAGGCAACCGACCGTTGGTCAGTGAGGAGAGTGAATCTCCTACTGGCCAGGTAATGCCTCCAGTGTCGCACAGCTTCCACTATTGCTTGTGCCTCCTTTTCCACTGAGGAGTGGCGGATTTCTGAAGCGTGGAGGGTTCGGGAGAAGAAGGCCACGGGTCTGCCTGCTTGGTTGAGGGTGGCCGCCAGAGCTACATCCGATGCGTCGCTCTCGACCTGGAAGGGGAGGGACTCGTCGATGGCGCACATCGTGGCCTTTGCGATATCCGCTTTGATGCGGCTAAAGGCCTGGCATGCCTCTGTCGACAGGGGAAAAGTAGTGGATTGGATTAGTGCACGGGCCTTGTCTGCGTACTGGGTGACCCACTGGGCGTAATAAGAAAAGAAGCCCAGGCAACGTTTAAGGGTTTTGGCACAGTGGGGGAGAGGAAACTCCATGAGGGGGCGCATGCATTCAGGGTCGGGGCCTATCACTCCATTACGCACTACGTAGCCCAGGATGGCTAGACGATCGGTGCGGAACACGCATTTTTCCTCGTTGTATGTGAGGTTCAGGGCGTGAGCGGTCTGAAGGAATTTTTGGAGGTTGGCGTCGTGGTCCTGCTGGTCGTGGCCGCAGATGGTGACGTTGTCGAGATACGGGAACGTGGCCCGTAAACCGTGCTGGTCAACCATTCGGTCCATCTCTTGTTGGAAGACCGAGACTCCGTTCGTGACGCCGAATGGAACCCTTAAAAAGTGGTATAACCGCCCGTCTGCTTCGAAGGCAGTATAGTTGCGGTCACCGGGACGGACGGGGAGCTGGTGGTAGGCGGACTTGAGGTCCACGATGGAAAAGACCTTGTACTGTGCAATCCGATTGACCATGTCGAATATGCGGGGGAGAGGGTACGCATCTAGCTGCGTGTACCTGTTGATGGTCTGACTATAGTCGATGACCATCCTCTGTTTCTCCCCGGTCTTAACGACTACCACCTGGGCTCTCCAGAGACTGTTGCTAGCCTAGATGATGCCTTCCTTCAGCAGCCTCTGGACTTCGGACCGGATAAATGCTCGGTCCTGGGCGCTGTACCGTCTGCTCCTTGTGGCGAGGGGTTTGCAATCCGGGGTGAGGTTCGCAAACAAGGAAGGTGGTTCAACCTTGAGGGTCGCGAGGCCGCAGACAGTCAGTGGGGGTATAGGGCCGCCAAATTTAAATGTTAAACTCTGGAGGTTGCATTGGAAGTCCAACCCTAGGAGTGTGGGCGCACAGAGATGGGGGAGGACATACAGCCGGTAATTTCGGAACTCCCTCCCCTGCACCGTTAGGTTAGCAATGCAGAACCCCGTGATCTGAACGGAGTGGGATCCCGCCGCCAGGAAAATTTTCTGGGTGCTTGGTCGAATTACGAGGGAACAGCGCCTTACCGTGTCCAGATGAATGAAGCTCACAGTGCTCCCAGAGTCGATAAGACACGGCGTCTCGTAGCCATTCACTAGGACTGTAGTGGTTGCAGTCTGGAGCGTCCGGGGTCGCGACTGGTCGAGGGTCGTCGAAGCCAGACGTGGTTGTTGAAGTTGAGCATCGTAATCAGGCAGTATGTGGTCATCTGTGTCAGGGTCCTTCAGCCAAGATGGCGGCGTCCACGGATCGAGCGCGGTAGGGGGTGGACAAAATGGCGGTGCCCATCTCTCCCTCGTGGCGTCCGGGGTCCAAAATGGCGGCGTCCGTTGGTCGCAAGTGGATCGCTGGGGGGGCTGGGTCTGTGGACCCGTTTCTTCCCCGGAGATAGCGGCGACCCTGCGGGACTTGCACACCGTCACGTAGTGGCCCTTTTTCCCGCAGCTTTTGCATGTAGCCGCGCGTGCCGGGCAGCGCTGCCGAGGGTGTTTCGGCTGGCCGCAAAAATAGCAGCAGGGCCCCCCCGGTTGGTCTGGTGTTTTGGCCGCGCATGTTTGCGGGGGGGGGGGGGGGTGTCGGAGAGTCGACCGCAGCGGGGGTCCACGGAGCCCAAGGGGCTGTAGTGCGGTCGGGGGCGTAGACGCGGGCGTTACGCGAGGCCACATCGAGGGATGCCGCCAGGGCCCGAGCTTCTGTAAGTCCCAGAAATTCTTTCTCCAGAAGCCTCTGGCGGAGCTGGGGAGAGGCCAAACCTGCCACATACGCATCACGGACCAGGAGCTCTGTGTGTTCATTCGCTGTTACCGCCGGGCAGTTGCAGTTTCGACCCAGGATCTGCAGGGCGTTATAAAACTCGTCCAGCGATTCCCCCGGAAATTGCCGTCATGTGGCGAGCTGGTAGCGAGCAAAAACCTGGTTGGCGGGCCGGATGTAGATATCCTTCAGCGCGGCGAGGGCACCGGTGAAACCGTCCTCGTCCTCGATAAGGGAGTAGACGTCAGGACTCACCCTGGAATAGAGGACCTGCATCTTTTGTTCGTCAGTTGGTGTGCCGGAGGCCGTTCGGAGGTAGCCCTCAAAGCATGCCAGCCAGTGCTTGAAAATAGAGGTCGAGTTAGCTGCTTGGGGTGCGATGCGCAGGCACTCCGGGGTGATTCGGAGCTCCATGTCCCCACGTCGTTTTCTTCAATTTAAATTATGCTTAATAAATTGTAGCACCGTCAATATGGCGCGAGGCAGGTTGAGGTAATGTCAATTGAAGGCTTTATTAAGCAGAACTTTATCCCCAGCAGCGTGGTTACAGAATGCCGCTGCTGAGGGAAATGGAGGGAAAAGCTGGGTTCTTATACCGGCATTTCTGGGTGGAGTCCAGTAGGTGGCAGATCCTATCAGGACCTGGCATCCCTCCACCAATAGCCTGTCGACACGTGGTGTACCGTATTACCCCTAATACATACCACCACACCCCTCTCCCCCAGCACCCTGTGTTACTGACTGTATCTCTACTGATGTTAATCCAGCTCCCTCACACTGTCACTCAGTAACCTCTCTCCCACCAGCACGCTGTGTTACTGTCTGTATCTATACTGATGTTAATCCAGTTCCCTCACACTGTCACTCAGTAACCCCTCTCCCCCAGCACCCTGTGTTACTGACTGTATCTCTCCTGATGTTAATCCAGCTCCCTCACACTGTCACTCAGTAACCCCTCTCCCCCAGCACCCTGTGTTACTGACTGTATCTCTACTGATGTTAATCCAGCTCCCCCACACTGTCACTCAGTAACCCCTGTCCCCCCAGCACCCTGTGTTACAGCCTGTATCTCTACTGATGTTAATCCAGCTCCCTCACACTGTCACTCAGTAACTCCTCTCCCCCCAGCACCCTGTGTTACTGACTGTATCTCTACTGATGTTAATCCAGCTCCCTCACACTGTCACTCAGTAACCCCTGTCCCCCAGCACCCTGTGTTACTGGCTGTATCTCTACTGATGTTAATCCTGCTACCCCATACTGTCACTCAGTAACCCCTGTCCCCTTGGCAACCTGTGTTACTGACTGTATCTAGACTGATGTTAATCCAGCTCCCTCACACTGTCACTCAGTAACCCCTGTCCCCTTGGCAACCTGTGTTACTGACTGTATCTAGACTGATGTTAATCCAGCTCCCTCACACTGTCACTCAGTAACCCCTCTCCCCCAGCACCCTGTGTTACTGGCTGTATCTCTACTGATGTTAATCCTGCTACCCCATACTGTCACTCAGTAACCCCTGTCCCCCCAGCACCCTGTGTTACAGCCTGTATCACTACTGACGTTAATCCAGCTCCCTCACACTGTCACTCAGTAACCCCCCCTCCCCCCAGCACCCTGTGTTACTGACTGTATCTCTACTGATGTTAATCCAGCTCCCTCACACTGTCACTCAGTATCCCCTCTCCCCCAGCACACTGTGTTACTGGCTGTATCTCTACTGATGTTAATCCAGCTCCCTCACACTGTCACTCAGTAACACCCCCCCCCCCCACCCCCCCACCCCAAGCACCCTGTGTTACAGCCTGTATCTCTACTGATGTTAATCCCGCTCCCCCACACTGTCACTCAGTAACCCCTGTCCCCTTGGCAACCTGTGTTACTGACTGTATCTCGACTGATGTTAATCCAGCTCCCTCACACTGTCACTCAGTAACCCCTCTCCCCCAGCACCCTGTGTTACTGACTGTATCTCTACTGATGTTAATCCAGCTCCCTCACACTGTCACTCAGTAACCCCTCTCCCCCAGCACCCTGTGTTACTGGCTGTATCTCTACTGATGTTAATCCTGCTACCCCATACTGTCGCTCAGTAACCCCTGTCCCCCCAGCACCCTGTGTTACTGACTGTATCTCTACTGATGTTAATCCAGCTCCCTCACACTGTCACTCAGTAACCCTTCCCCCCCAGCACCCTGTGTTACTGACTGTATCTCTACTGATGTTAATCCAGCTCCCTCACACTGTCACTCAGTAATCCCTCTCCCCCAGCACCCTGTGTTACTGACTGTATCTCTACTGATGTTAATCCAGCTCCCTCACACTGTCACTCAGTAACCCCTCTCCCCCAGCACCCTGTGTTACTGACTGTATCTCTACTGATGTTAATCCTGCTCCCCCACACTGTCACTCAGTAACCCCTCTCCCCCAGCACCCTGTGTTACTGGCTGTATCTCTACTGATGTTAATTCAGCTCCCTCACACTGTCACTCAGTAACCCCCCCCCCCAGCACCCTGTGTTACTCACTGTATCTCTACTGACGCAGAATTGGTGATGACAGGGGCATTTCAAATGATGAAAATCATGAGCTGCTCGAACCTGTCGAGTGTTATGCCTTGTGGTGTATGCTTTTGTCAGGATGAACCAGCTTTGGCAATCGCTTTGGAGCAGGTATATCCAACAGCTGCCTTGCTCTCGGATTGTGAAAGCCTTTCTCGGAACTCTGAAAAACCTCCATGTTGGTCCTCTGCGTGATATGGTACGAATTACGTAATGGCATGATGGGAAAACTGGTCAATGGGAAGGCTGGTCAAAAGGTTTGAACAATACAAGAAAGACTGAAACTATTCATTCCAGCTCCCCAGGCCCAGGTAAAGAATGCTGCCCTAACCATCTTCAGACTAGTATGGCCGTAGGCCAACTCTGCATAACCTGAAGTCTGAAAAGATCAGCGAAGGTCAAGCCATTACAAAACACCGGACCTCGGCAACTCCCGATAAAACTAACCCGTCATAACCCAGGGCCGTAGGAATTTAAAACAAAGATAAGTTCAGGAAGAAACAAGTCTATTCCAACCTTTCAATGTTCCCTCCGAGGACTAAATAATGGTATGAGTGATATGGCCAAACATGGTCTGGTCTTTGCTTCCGTTTGTATTTCCGATCAAACTCCTGACTATACTGTTGTCACATAATCTTGATAAAGATAATGTATAAATATTGAGCTAATTCTCCGCGAAAGCGCTGAACTTGTGAAAGACTGAGCAGTTTTGTTGACTGCTCTCTGACTTCAGGTTTCAGCCATTACTGCATGCAGTTGTTTTCGACAATAAAGCTTGTTATTGTGTCTCAACGAGTGTGTTGTATCTTTCTACTACAGAAGCGGGAAAATATTGACTTTGACATCTGAGTCTGATCAGGTAGCGAGTTGATACCTGAACTGGAAGGTCAAACCTGCAGCCCCAGGCGAACACCGTCACGCTGAAACATTCACAATTGCAAAAGGTACGCAATCCAAATTTTCTGATCATTCCATGGTGAGATTCCTACTTCCTCAGGGGTGTTTGGCACCGTTTACTTTCCCGGTAATTAGCAGCCCCTCACATTTACCTATCTGGACATTTTCCCATCCATTTTGCAAGTTCATTGACGTCTCCATTTCGTGAATCGTGCTCATAAATGTCGAGCAAAGCTCTCCGAAACCCATCAGCTTCGTCAGAGGTTTGTGTTTAAGCAGGTGTTGAAGAGGAGGATAGTGAGGCTGAGGTTCGGAGAGGTGTATGTGGTAAACCACTGTTGTACCTATATTAGAGGATGTACGTTAGAACCTGCACTACAGGTTCGCCTGTGGCCCCTGCCTGCTGGCTCCGCCCAGGAGGCGGGGTATAAATAAGCGTGTCCTCCTGCTAGCAGCCATTTCGCCAGCTGCTGTGGGAGGCCACACATCTGATAGCAATAAAGCCTCAGTTTGGATTCAACTTTCGTCTTTTGTCCAATTGATCGTGCCGAATTTCTTGCTATCAGTTTCTAAGGATGGACCTCCGTATTAAACCGGATCACCTGCAGCTGGATCTGTACTCAAGCAACGCCAGAAAGGACTTCCAGCACTGGCTAGCTTGCTTTGAAGCGTATATCAGCGTGGCACCAACCCCTATTCCGGAGGCTCAGAAAATCCAGATCTTATATTCCACGCTGAGCTTCAAAGTCTTCCCACTAATCCAAGATGCGCCGAACTATGACAAAGCCATGACTCGACTCAAGGACAACTACGAGCAGAAGACGAACACGCTCTTCGCCAGGCACGCGCTCGCCACTCGCTCTCAACTCCCTGGTGAGTCCATTGAAGACTTCTGGAGGGCCCTAATCCCACTAGTCCGGGACTGTGAATGCCAGGACGTTACAGCTAAGGAACACTCAGACCTCCTTATGCGGGACGCCTTTGTGACTGGAATTGGGTCAGATATCATACGCCAATGGCTCCTAGAAGGGGCCACGCGCGACCTCGCAGAGACTAAAACGCTAGCGCTCTCCATGACGGTTGCCCTGCGCAACGTCCAGTCCTACGCCCCCTACCGCTCGGCCCACCCCTCCTACGCTTCATGGACCCCACAGACAGCCGCCCTAGCGGGGGCGCTGCCCACCCAGTGGGCGCCGCGATCTTCCCCTCCGCGCGACACGTGTGTTTCATGGGCGTGGCCATCTTGTCCCACCCCCGCAACGTGCGTTCCATAGGCGCCGCCATTTTGTAACCCGCAAGATCTTCGGGTGCCGCCATCTTGTCTACCCCTCAGCACATGGGCACCACCGGCATTCCAGAACCTGAACTCAACGGCCGCCCCATTACCCGACGACCAACCAAGACTCGCCTCCATGTCACTCGACCAGTCTCACCCGCATAACCTGACCAACGCATCCACCAGCGTGAAAGTCGACGGCCACGTAACCTCCTGCCTGCTGGACTCCGGGAGCAACGAAAGCCTCATACACCCGGATACGGTAAGGCGCTGCTCCCTCACGATACACCCCGCCAATCAAAAAATCTCCCTGGCCTCCGGATCCCATTGCGTAGCAATCCAGGGGTACTGTACGGTCACGCTCACGGTCCAGGGCGTAGAATTCCACGGCTTCCGCCTCTACGTTCTCCCTAACCTCTGCGCTGCACTAATCCTCGGCCTGGATTTCCAGTGTAACCTCCAGAGCCTAACCCTGAAATTCAGCGGTCCCTTACCACCCCTCACTATGTGCGGCCTCGCGACCCTAAAGGCCGACCCACCTTCCCTCTTTGCCAATCTAACTCCAGATTGCAAACCCGTCGCCACCAGGAGCAGACGGTACAGCACCCAGGACAAGACCTTCACCAGGTCCGATGTCCAGCGGCTGCTTCAGGAGGGAGTCATCGAGGCCAGCAACAGCCCCTGGAGAGCTCAAGTGGTCGTAGTTAAAACTGGGGAGAAGCACCAAATGGTCGTGGACTACAGCCAGATCATCAACAGGTACACACAGCTCGGCGCATACCCCCTCCCACGCATATCTGACATGGTTAGCCAGATTGCACAATACCAGGTCTTCTCAACGGTAGACCTGAAATCTGCCTACCACCAGCTCTCCATCCGTAAATCGGACCGTCCATACACCGCCTTCGAGGCAGACAGCCGCCTATACCACTTCCTTCGGGTCCCCTTCGGCGTCACTACCGGGGTCTCGGTCTTCCAAAGGGAAATGGACCGAATGGTCGACTGGTACGGTTTGCGAGCCACGTTTCCGTACCTAGACAACGTCACCATCTGCGGCCATGATCAGCAGGACCACGACGCCAACCTTGATAAATTTCTCCACACCGCTACTCTCCTAAACCTCACTTACATCAAGTGTTCCGCACAAACCGCTTAGCCATCCTCGGCTATGTGGTCCAGAACAGAGTTCTGGGGCCCGATCGCAACCGCATGCGCCCCCTCATGGAGCTCCCCCTCCCCCACTGCCCCAAGGCCCTCAAATGCTGCCTGGGGCTCTTTTCATACTACGCTCAGTGGGTCCCAAACTATGCAGACAAGGCCCGCCCACTCATACAGTCCAGCCACTTTCCCCTGACGGCCGAGGCCCAACAGGCCTTCACCCGGATCAGAGCTGATATTGCCAAGGCCACAATGCACGCTGTAGATGAAACACTGCCCTTCAAAGTAGAAAGCGACGCATCAGACATTGCCCTTGCCGCCAGCATCAATCAGGCAGGCAGGCCCGTGGCATTCTTTTCCCGCACCCTCCATGCCTCTGAAATTCGGCACTCATCCGTTGAAAAGGAGACCCAAGCTATCGTCGAAGCTGTGCGGCATTGGAGGCATTACCTGGCCGGCAGGAGATTCGCTCTCCTCACTGACCAACGGTCAGTAGCCTTCATGTTCAACAACACACAGCGGGGCAAGATCAAAAATGATAAAATCTTGCGGTGGAGGATCGAGCTCTCCACCTACAATTACGAGATTAAGTATCGCCCCGGCAAGCTCAACGAGCCCCCAGATGCCCTACCCCGAGGTACATGTGCCAGCGCACAGGTAGACCGACTCCGGGTCCTGCACGACAGCCTTTATCACCCAGGAGTCACACGGTTGTACCACTTCATTAAGGCACGAAATTTGCCCTACTCCGTCGAGGAAGTAAGGACAATCACCAGGGATTGCCAAGTCTGTGCGGAGTGCAAGCCGCACTTCTACCGGCCGGACTGTGCACGCCTGGTGAAGGCTCCCGCCCTTTTGAATGCCTCAGCGTGAACTTCAAACGCCCCCTCCCCTCCACCGATCGTCACACATATTTCCTCAGTGAGATCGACGAATACTCCCGGTTTCTGTCTCCCTCAGGGACCTGGCACCAGCAGGTTCCACCCCCACACCATCCCCGTCGCCCCCAGCGCCACGGTCCCCTCCCCCATCACTCACAAACAACCCCCCACTCGCCCCAGGACCGTCCATCCCCCCTCTGCCCACGCCCGTCGATGAAGAGGATTTCGGCACGCTCCCGGAGTCACCTTCAACCAGGTCAGCACCAACATCGCCGTCACCACTTTGTCGCTCCCAAAGGACCATCAAGGCCCCAGAGCGGCTGAACCTCTGACCGGTCCACTGGACGTCAAAGGACATTTGTTTTGCTTTGTAAATATTAAAATCATTATTGTTTATAGTTTTCCAAAACCCCCGCCGGACTCAATTTTAAGAGGGGGTGAATGTGGTAAACCACTGTTGTACCTATATTAGAGGATGTATGGTAGAACCTGCACTACAGTTTCGCCTGTAGTCCCTGCCTGCTGGCTCCGCCCAGGAGGCGGGGTATAAATATGCATGTCCTCCTGCTTGCAGCCATTTCGCCAGCTGCTGTGGGAGGCCACACATTTGATACTAATAAAGCCTCAGTTTGGATTCAACTTTCGTCTTTAGTCAAATTGATCGTGCCTCAGTGTAATGGGGGTACTCCGGAACACGGGGCCCAGGCAGGCCCCCCAATACCACCGGCTAAAATAGGACATGCTCAAAATCCCAGAATTAGAGGAGCGCAGACATCTTTGAATGTAGAGATTACAGAGATCGGGGGGAGGTGGGACGATGGAGCAAGGTGAAAAGAAGGATGAGGATTTTAAAATCAAGACATTTGCTGGTCCCGGGGTCAATGGAGGTCAGTGACAAGGGGAGAATGAGGCTTGCTGAAATCACAGGCAGCGGAGTTGTGGGTGATCTGGAAGGTGTTGGACTGGTTGAGTCGAGAGTAACAAAGGCATGAATGGGGATTTCAGCAGCGCTGAAACAGGAGCAACGTTCAGCGATGGACCTGAAAATAGGCAGTCTTAGTAATGGCAAATATGGGGTCAGAGGTTAATCTTGGGGTCAAATGTGACATCAAGGTTGCAAACAATTTTAGTCTCAGATTGCTGCCACCTGACCCAACAATTAGATTCCAGTCTGATTTTATTTTATTTGATTTGATTAATTGTCACATGTACCGAAGTACAGTGAAAAGTATTTTTCTGCAGCTGAGGGAACGTACACAGTACGTACATAGTAGACAAAAGAATAATCAACAGGGAACATTGACAAATGGTACATCGACAAACAGTGATTGGTTACAGTGCGGAACAAGGGGCCAAACAAAGAAAATACATGAGCAAGAGCAGCAGAGGGCGTCGTGAATATTGTTCTTACAGGAAACAGATCAGTCCGAGGGGGAGTCGTTGAGGAGTCTAGTAGCTGTGGGGAAGAAGCTGTTCCTATGTCTGGATGTGCGGGTCTTCAGACTTCTGTATCTTCTGCCTGATGGAAGGGTCTGGAAGAAGGCAAAGCCTGGGTGGGAGGGGTCTCTGATAATGCTGTCTGCCTTCCTGAGGAGTGGGAGGTGTAGACAGAATCAATGTGGGGATGGCAAGCTTGTGTAATGCGCTGGGCTGAGTTCACCACACTCTGCAGTTTCTTGCAAGTGTGGTGTAACTCATTCCCGGGTATCTGTTATTGTATATATAAACCATCCCAAACCCCTCAATTAGATTCCAGTCTGTAACTTACTCCCAGGTATCTGTTATTCTATATATAAACCACCCCAAATCCCTCGATTAGATTCCAGTCTGTAACTCACCCCGGGTATCTATTATTCTATATATAAACCACCCCAAACCCCTCGATTAGATTCCAGTCTGTAACTCACCCCGGGTGTCTGTTATTCTATATATTTGCAGGGGCAGGCCAGTCGATTTCGGCGTGAGAACAGCTGGTGAGTCAGTTTCAGCGGGAGCATTGCGGAAGTGGTTGCTGGGAGGTAAGTCTGTCCTTTAAAAGCACTTGTCTTTGCAGGGGCAGGCCAGTCGATTTCGGCGTGAGAACAGCTGGTAAGTCAGTTTCAGCGGGAGCATTGCAGAAGTGGCTGCTGGGAGGTAAGTCAACCTTTAAAAGCACTTGTCTTTGCAGGGGCAGGCCAGTCGATTTCGTCGGGAGAACAGCTGGTGAGTCAGTTTCAGCGGGAGCATTGCGGAAGTGGTTGCTGGGAGGTAAGTCTGTCCTTTAAACGCACTTGTCTTTGCAGGGGCAGGCCAGTCGATTTTGGCGGGAGTGGAGCTGGCTGGTTAGTCAATTTCAGCAGGAGCTGAGAATTTTTCTTTCTTTTTTTTTAACTTAGTTTTTTAGGCGGGAACAGGAAGTCGGCCCGCGGACGTCTGGGAAGACCCTCGCCAATAAATTCTGGTGGAGAGGAAACCCGAGACACTACACGTGTAGTGTCCCCCACCCGCCCTCCTCCTCTAACCTAATAATAAAACCCATTGGTCTGAGATAAGTACCATATTATATTATATTATTATTATTTTTTATAAAAATTTAATTTAGTTGTTAGCCAGATCTTGGTAGAAAGTTAGAGGAATGGCAGGGAAGGGAGTGCAATGTTCCTCCTGCAGGATGTTTGAGGTGAGGGATGCCGTTAGTGTCCCTGCTGATTTTACCTGCAGGAAGTGCTGCCATCTCCAGCTCCTCCAAGACCGAGTTAGGGAACTGGAGCTGGAGTTGGAAGAACTTCGGATCATTCGGGAGGCAGAAGGGGTCATAGATAGCAGCTTCAGGGAATTAGTTACACCAAAGATTGGAGATAGGTGGGTAACTGTAAGAGGGACTGGGAAAAAGCAGTCAGTGCAGGGATCCCCTGCGGTCGTTCCCCTGAGAAACAAGTATACCACTTTGGATACTTGTGGGGGGGGGGGACTTACCAGGGGTAAGCCATGGGGCACGGGCCTCTGGCACGGAGTCTGTCCCTGTTGCTCAGAAGGGAAGGGGGGAGAGGAGCAGAGCATTAGTAATTGGGGACTCTATAGTCAGGGGCACAGATAGGAGATGTTGTGGGAGCGTGAGAGACTCACGTTTGGTATGTTGCCTCCCAGGTGCAAGGGTACGTGATGTCTCGGATCGTGTTTTCCGGGTCCTTAGGGGGGAGGGGGAGCAGCCCCAAGTCGTGGTCCACATTGGCACTAATGACATAGGTAGGAAAGGGGATAAGGATGTCAGGCAGGTTTTCAGGGAGCTAGGATGGAAGCTCAGAACTAGAACAAACCGAGTTGTTATCTCTGGGTTGTTGCCCGTGCCACGTGATAGTGAGATGAGGAATAGGGAGAGAGAGCATTTAAACACGTGGCTACAGGGATGGTGCAGGCGGGAGGGATTCAGATTTCTGGATAACTGGGGCTCTTTCTGGGGAAGGTGGGACCTCTACAGACAGGATGGTCTACATCTGAACCTGAGTGGCACAAATATCCTGGGGGGGAGATTTGTTAATGCTCTTTGGGGGGGTTTAAACTAATGCAGCAGGGGCATGGGAACCTGGATTGTAGTTTTAGGGTAAGGGAGAATGAGAGTATAGAGGTCAGGAGCACAGATTTGACGTCGCAGGAGGGGGCCAGTGTTCAGGTAGGTGGTTTGAAGTGTGTCTACTTCAATGCCAGGAGTATACGAAACAAGGTAGGGGAACTGGCAGCATGGGTTGGTACCTGGGACTTCGATGTTGTGGCCATTTCAGAGACATGGATAGAGCAGGGACAGGAATGGATGTTGCAGGTTCCGGGGTTTAGGTGTTTTAGTAAGCTCAGAGAAGGAGGCAAAAGAGGGGGAGGTGTGGCGCTGCTAGTCAAGGCAGTATTACGGTGGCGGAGAGGATGCCAGATGGGGACTCTTCTTCCGAGGTAGTATGGGCTGAAGTTAGAAACAGGAAAGGAGAGGTCACCCTGTTGGGAGTTTTTTATAGGCCTCCTAATAGTTCTAGGGATGTAGAGAAAAGGATGGCGAAGATGATTCTGGATATGAGTGAAAGTAACAGGGTAGTTATTATGGGAGACTTTAACTTTCCAAATATTGACTGGAAAAGATATAGTTCGAGTACAATAGATGGGTCGTTCTTTGTACAGTGTGTGCAGGAGGGTTTCCTGAAACAATATGTTGACAGGCCAACAAGAGGCGAGGCCAAGTTGGATTTGGTTTTGGGTAATGAACCAGGCCAGGTGTTGGATTTGGAGGTAGGAGAGCACTTTGGGGACAGTGACCACAATTCGGTGACGTTTACGTTAATGACGGAAAGGGATAAGTATACACCGCAGGGCAAGAGTTATAGCTGGGGGAAGGGCAATTATGATGCCATTAGACGTGACTTGGGGGGGGATAAGGTGGAGAAGTAGGCTGCAAGTGTTGGGCACACTGGATAAGTGGGGCTTGTTCAAGGATCAGCTACTGCGTGTTCTTGATAAGTATGTACCGGTCAGACAGGGAGGAAGGCGTCGAGCGAGGGAACCGTGGTTTACCAAGGAAGTGGAATCTCTTGTTAAGAGGAAGAAGGAGGCCTATGTGAAGATGAAGTGTGAAGTTTCGGTTGGGGCGATGGATAGTTACAAGGTAGCGAGGAAGGATCTAAAGAGAGAGCTAAGATGAGCAAGGAGGGGACATGAGAAGTATTTGGCAGGAAGGATCAAGGAAAACCCAAAAGCTTTCTATAGGTATGTCAGGAATAAGCGAATGACTAGGGAAAGAGTAGGACCAGTCAAGGACAGGGATGGGAAATTGTGTGTGGAGTCTGAAGAGATAGGCGAGATACTAAATGAATATTTTTCGTCAGTATTCACTCAGGAAAAAGATAATGTTGTGGAGGAGAATGCTGAGCCCCAGGCTAATAGAATAGATGGCATTGAGGTACGTAGGGAAGAGGTGTTGGCAATTCTGGACAGGCTGAAAATAGATAAGTCCCTGGGACCTGATGGGATTTATCCTAGGATTCTCTGGGAGGCCAGGGAAGAGATTGCTGGACCTTTGGCTTTGATTTTTATGTCATCATTGGCTACAGGAATAGTGCCAGAGGACTGGAGGACAGCAAATGTGGTCCCTTTGTTCAAAAAGGGGAGCAGAGACAACCCCGGCAACTATAGACCGGTGAGCCTCACGTCTGTAGTCGGTAAAGTCTTGGAGGGGATTATAAGAGACAAGATTTATAATCATCTGGATAGGAATAATATGATCAGGGATAGTCAGCATGGCTTTGTGAAGGGTAGGTCATGCCTCACAAACCTTATTGAGTTCTTTGAGAAGGTGACTGAACAGGTAGACGAGGGTAGAGCAGTTGATGTGGTGTATATGGATTTCAGCAAAGCGTTTGATAAGGTTCCCCACGGTAGGCTATTGCAAAAAATACGGAGGCTGGGGATTGAGGGTGATTTAGAGATGTGGATCAGAAATTGGCTAGCTGAAAGAAGACAGAGGGTGGTGGTTGATGGGAAATGTTCAGAATGGAGTACAGTCACAAGTGGAGTACCACAAGGATCTGTTCTGGGGCCGTTGCTGTTTGTCATTTTTATCAATGACCTAGAGGAAGGCGCAGAAGGGTGGGTGAGTAACTTTGCAGACGATACTAAAGTCGGTGGTGTTGTCGATAGTGTGGAAGGATGTAGCAGGTTACAGAGGGATATAGATAAGCTGCAGAGCTGGGCTGAGAGGTGGCAAATGGAGTTTAATGTAGAGAAGTGTGAGGTGATTCACTTTGGAAGGAATAACAGGAATGCGGAATATTTGGCTAATGGTAAAGTTCTTGAAAGTGTGGATGAGCAGAGGGATCTAGGTGTCCATGTACATAGATCCCTGAAAGTTGCCACCCAGGTTGATAGGGTTGTGAAGAAGGCCTATGGAGTGTTGGCCTTTATTGGTAGAGGGATTGAGTTCCGGAGTCGGGAGGTCATGTTGCAGCTGTACAGAACTCTGGTACGGCCGCATTTGGAGTATTGCGTACAGTTCTGGTCACCGCATTATAGGAAGGACGTGGAGGCTTTGGAGCGGGTGCAGAGGAGATTTACCAGGATGTTGCCTGGTATGGAGGGAAAATCTTATGAGGAAAGGCTGATGGACTTGAGGTTGTTTTCGTTGGAGAGAAGAAGGTTAAGAGGAGACTTAATAGAGGCATACAAAATGATCAGGGGGTTGGATAGGGTGGACAGTGAGAGCCTTCTCCCGCGGATGGATATGGCTGGCACGAGGGGACATAACTTTAAACTGAGGGGTAATAGATATAGGACAGAGGTCAGAGGTAGGTTCTTTACGCAAAGAGTAGTGAGGCCGTGGAATGCCCTACCTGCTACAGTAGTGAACTCGCCAACATTGAGGGCATTTAAAAGTTTATTGGATAAACATATGGATGATAATGGCATAGTGTAGGTTAGATGGCTTTTGTTTCGGTGCAACATCGTGGGCCGAAGGGCCTGTACTGCGCTGTATTGTTCTATGTTCTATATAAACCACCCCAAACCCCTCGATTAGATTCCAGTCTGTAACTCACCCCGGGTGTCTATTATTCTATATATAAACCACCCGAACCCCTCGATTAGATTCCAGTCTATAACTCGCTCCCGGGTATCTGTTATTCTATATATAAACCACCCGAACCCCTCGATTAGATTCCAGTCTGTAACTCACTCCCAGGTATCTATTATTCCATAGAGCACAGGGCTAAATCGCTGGCTTTGAAAGCAGACCAAGGCAGGCCAGTAGCATGGTTCAATTCCCGTAACAGCCCCCCCGAACAGGCGCCGGAATATGGCGACTAAGGGCTTTTCACAGTAACTTCATTTGAAGCCTACTTGTGACAATAAGCGATTTTCATTTCATATATAAATCACTCTTAACCACTCGAATACATTCCAGTCTGTAACTCACTCCCGGGTATCTATTATTCCATATATAAACCACCCTGAACCCCTCTATTAGATTCCAGTCTGTAACTCACTCCCTGGTATCTGTTATTCTATATATAAACCCCCAAACATCTCGATGGAAAGGGATAGCTATATACCGCAGGGCAAGAGTTATATCTGGGTGAAAGGCAATTATGATGCGATGAGGCAAGACTTAGGATGCATCGGATGGAGAGGAAAACTGCAGGGGATGGACACAATGGAAATGTGGAGCTTGTTCAAGGAACAGCTACTGCGTTTCCGAGATAAGTATGTACCTGTCAGGCAGGGAGGAAGTGGTCGAGCAAGGGAACCGTGGTTTACTAAAGCAGTCGAAACACTTGTCAAGAGGAAGAACGAGGCTTATGTAAAGATGAGACATGAAGGTTCAGTTAGGGCACTCGAGAGTTACAAGTTAGCTAGGAAGGACCTAAAGAGAGAGCTAAGAAGAGCCAGGAGGGGACATGAGAAGTCTTTGGCAGGTAGGATCAAGGATAACCCTAAAGCTTTCTATAAATATGTCAGGAATAAAAGAATGACTAGGGTAAGAATAGGGCCAGTCAAGGACAGTAGCGGGAAGTTGTGCGTGGAGTCCGAGGAGATAGGAGAGGTGCTAAATGAATATTTTTCGTCAGGATTCACACAGGAAAAAGATAATGTTGTCGAGGAGAATACTGAGATTCAGGCTACTAGACTAGAAGGGCTTGAGGTTCATAAGGAGGAGGTGTTAGCAATTCTGGAAAGTGTGAAAATAGATAAGTCCCCTGGGCCGGATGGGATTTATCCTAGGATTCTCTGGGAAGCTAGGGAGGAGATTGCTGAGCCTTTGGCTTTGATCTTTAAGTCATCTTTGTCTACAGGAATAGTGCCAGAAGATTGGAGGATAGCAAATGTTGTCCCCTTGTTCAAGAAGGGAAGTAGAGACAACCCCGGTAATTATAGACCAGAGAGCCTTATTTCTGTTGTGGGCAAAATCTTGGAAAGGTTTATAAGAGATAGGATGTATAATTATCTGGAAAGGAATAATTTGATTAGAGATAGTCAATACAGTTTTGTGAAGGGTAGGTCGTGCCTCACAAACCTTATTGAGTTCTTTGAGAAGGTGACCAAACAGGTGGATGAGGGTAAAGCAGTTGATGTGGATTTCAGTAAAGCATTTGATAAGGTTCCCCACAGTAGGCTACTGCAGAAAATACAGACGCATGGGATTCAGGGTGATTTAGCAGTTTGGATCAGAAATTAGCTAGCTGGAAGAAGACAAAGGGTGGTGGTTGATGGGAAATGTTCAGACTGGAGTCCAGTTACTAGTTGCAGATGATACGAAGATTGGTGGAGTTGTGGATAGTAAGGAGGGCTGTTGTCGGCTGCAAAGAGACATCGATAGGATGCAGAGCTGGGCTGAGAAGTGGCAGATGGAGTTTAACCCTGAAAAGTGTGAGGTTGTCCATTTTGGAAGGACAAATATGAATGCGGAATACAGGGTTAACGGTAGAGTTCTTGGCAACGTGGAGGAGCAGAGAGACCTTGGGGTCTATGTTCATACATCTTTGAAAGTTGCCACTCAAGTGGCTAGAGCTGTGAAGAAGGCCTATGGTGTGCTCGCGTTCATTAACAGAGGGATTGAATTTAAGAGCCGTGAGGTGATGATGCAGCTGTACAAAACTTTGGTAAGGCCACATTTGGAGTACTGTGTACATTTCTGGTCGCCTCATTTTCGGAAGGATGTGGAAGCTCTGGAAAAGGTGCAAAGAAGATTTACCAGGATGTTGCCTGGAATGGAGAGTAGGTCTTACGAGGAAAGGTTGAGGGTGCTAGGCCTTTTCTCATTAGAGCGGAGAAGGATGAGGGGCGACTTGATAGAGGTTTAAAAGATGATCAGGGGAATAGATAGAGTAGACAGTCAGAGACTTTTTCCCCGGGTGGAACAAACCATTACAAGGGGACATAAATTTAAGGTGAAAGGTGGAAGATATAGGAGGGATATCAGAGGTAGGTTCTTTACCCAGAGAGTAGTGGGGGCATGGAATGCGATGCCTATGGAAGTAGTTGAGTCGGAAACATTAGGGACTTTCAAGCAGCTATTGGATAGGTACATGGATTACGGTAAAATGATATAGTGTAGATTTATTTGTTCTTGAGGGCAGCACGGTAGCATTGTGGCTAGCACAATTGCTTCACAGCTCCAGGGTCCCAGGTTCGATTCCGGCTTGGGTCACTGTCTGTGCGGAGTCTGCACGTCCTCCCCGTGTCTGCGTGGGTTTCCTCCGGGTGCTCCGGTTTCCTCCCACAGTCCAAAGATGTGCAGGGTAGGTGGATTGGCCATGATAAATTGCCCTTAGTGTCCAAAATTGCCCTTGGTGTTGGGTGGAGGTGTTGAGTTTGGGTAGGGTGCTCTTTCCAAGAGCTGGTGCAGACTCAGGGGGCCGAATGGCCGCCTTCTGCACTGTAAATTCAATGATAATCTATGATTAATCTAGGACAAAGGTTCGGCACAACATCGTGGGCCGAAGGGCCTGTTCTGTGCTGTATTTTCTATGTTCTATGTTCTATGTACTAGTGGTGTACCACAAGGATCTGTTTTGGGGCCACTGCTGTTTGTCATTTTTATAAATGACCTGGAGGAGGGCGTAGAAGGATGGGTGAGTAAATTTGCAGATGACACTAAAGTCGGTGGAGTTGTGGAGAGTGCGGAAGGATGTTACAAGTTACAGAGGGACATAGATAAGCAGCAGCGCTGGGCTGAGAGGTGGCAAATGGAGTTTAATGCAGAAAAGTGTGAGGTGATTCATTTTGGAAGGAATAACAGGAAGACAGAGTACTGGGCTAATGGTAAGATTCTTGGCAGTGTGGATGAGCAGAGATATCTCGGTGTCCATGTACATAGATCCCTGAAAGTTGCGACCCAGGTTGATAGGATTGTTAAGAAGGCGTACGGTGTGTTAGCTTTTATTGGTAGAGGGATTGAGTTTCGGAGCCATGAGGTCATGTTGCAGCTGTACAAAATTCTGGTGCGGCCGCATTTGGAGTATTGCGTGCAATTTTGGTCGCCGCATTATAGGAAGGATGTGGAAGCATTGGAAAGGGTGCAGAGGAGATTTACCAGAATGTTGCCTGGTATGGAGGGAAGATCTTATGAGGAAAGGCTGAGGGACTTGAGGCTGTTTTCGTTAGAGAGAAGGTTCAGAGGTGACTTAATTGATGATCAGAGGATTAGATAGGGTGGACGTTGAGAGCCTTTTTCCTCGGATGGTGATGTCTAGCACGGGGGGGACATAGCTTTAAATTGAGGGGAGATAGATATAGGACAGATGTCAGAGGTAGGTTCTTTACTCAGAGAGTAGTAAGGGCGTGGAATGCCCTGCCTGCAGCAGTAGTGGACTCGCCAACACTAAGGGCATTCAAATGATCATTGGATAGACATATGGACGATAAGGGAATAGTGTAGATGGGCTTTAGAGTGGTTTCACAGGTCGGCGCAACATCGAGGGCCGAAGGGCCTGTACTGCGCAGTAATGTTCTATGTTCTATGTTCACTCCCTGGTATCTGTCATTCCATATATAAACCCCCAAACATCTCATTTAGATTCCAGTCAGTAACTCACTCCTGCATATCTGTTAGTCTATTAATTTTTTAATTCATTTATTGGACGTGGGTGTCACTGGTTAGGCCAGCATTTATTGTCCATCCCTAGTTCAGCCTTCAGAAGGTGGGGGTGAGTTACCTTCTTGAACCGCTGTAGTCCCTGGAGTATAGGTACACCCACTGTGCTGTTAGAGAGGGAGTTCCAGGATTTTGCCCCAGTGACAGTGAAGGAACGGCCGATATATTTCCACGTCAGGGTGGTGAGTGACTTGGAGGGGAACCTCCAGGTGGTGGGGTTCCCAGGTATCTGCTGCTCTTGCCCTTCTAGATGGTAGTGGTCGCGGGTTTGGAAGGTGCTGCCTAAGGAATCTTGGTGAGTTACTGCAGTGCATCGTGTAGATGGTACACACGGCTGCCACTGTGTGTCGGTGGTGGAGGGTTTGAATGTTTGTGGAAGGGGAGCAATCAAGCGGGGCTGCTTTGTCCTGGATGGTGTCGAGCTTCTTGAGTGTTGTTGGGAGCTGCACTCATCCAGGCAAGTGGAGAGTATTCCATTACACTCCTGACTTGTGCCTTGTCGATGGTGGACAGGCTTTGGGGGGTCAGGAGGTGAGATAATCACCATAGGATTCCTAGCCTTTGATGTGTCCTGGTTGCCACAGTATTTATATAGCTGGTCCAGTTCAGTTTCTGATCAATGGTAACCCCCAGGATGTTGATTGTGGGGGATTCAGCGATGGTGATGCCATTGAATGTCAAGGGGCGATGGTTAAATCCTCTCTTGTAGGAAATGGTCATTGCCTGGCACTTGTGTGGCTCAAATGTAAACCACCCTGAACCCCTTGATTAGATTCCAGTCAGTATCATCTCACTCCCGGGAATCTGTTATTCTAGATATAAACCCCACACATCTCTGAGATTGCAATCTGTAACTCATTCTGGAGTATCTGTTATTCTGTACGGAAATTTCCCCCGGGGTCCACAATGAGATTCCAGTCTCCAACTCTCTCCCGGATATCTGTTATTCTATGTATAAGCCTCCTGGAACACCTCGATTAGATTTAAGCTCATAATCCACTCCTGGGTATCCAGTGTTACATCTCTAAACCACCCAAATAATGAAATTGCTGCCTGTATCCTACTCACAGCTCGGGCCGGTTTAGCTCAGTGGGCTGGACAGCTGATTTGTGATGCAGAGCGAGGGCGTCAGCGTGGGTTCAATCCCCGTACCAGCTGAGCTTATTCATGAAGGCCCCCGCCTCCTCAACCTTGCCCCACGCCTGAGGTGCGGTGATCCTCAGGTTAAATCACCACCAGTCAAAGAACAATACAGCACAGGAACAGGCCCTTCGGCCCTCCAAGCCTGTACCGGTCATGATACCAACCTTGGCCAAAACCCTCAGCACTTCCTTGTGCCGTAGCCCTCTATACCCATCCTATCCATGTGTTTGGCGAGATGCCTTTTGAACACCGTCAATGTATCTGCTTCCATAGCCTCCCCCTGGCAACGCGTTCCAGGCACTCACCACCCTCTGTGTAAAAAAACCTACCTCGCACATCTCCTCTAAACTTTGCCCCACGGACCTTAAACCTCTGCCCCCTGGTGACTGACCCCTCCACCCTGGGAAAGAGTGCCTGCCCATCCACTCTATCCATGCCCCTCATAATCTTGCAGACCTCTATCAGGTCACCCCTCAACCTCCGTCTTTCTAATGAAAACAGTCGGAGTCTATTCAGCCTCTCCACAGAGCTAACACCCTCCAGACCTGGCAACGTCCTGGTAAACCTCCCCTGCACCCTCTCCAAAGCCAGTTCTCATCCTGAATAGTCACCTGGGACCATGGCGACTTTACCTTCCTCCCAGGTATTGATCACTCTATTTGTAAACCACCGAAACTCCTCGATTAGATGCCAGCCTATAACTGACAGATGTATATCCATTACTGTCTCGCAGCACTGAAGACGATGATGAGTCAGGACAGGCAAGGGATCCCGTTTGTTCTGTGTTCACGCAGAGCTGGAAATCAATGGAATTGTTGAGAAGACGCCAACTCTGATCTGTAAGCCTGTGGCGGCCGGTGGGCACTCGGAATAAAAACAGAAAATGCTGGATAAACTCGGCAGATCCAGCATCGTCTGTGCAGAGAAACAGAGCTAACGTTCCCGAGTCTAAATACCCCTTCGAAGAACTGCATATAAACCGGACATTGGTCAGCGCACAGCCCAACGATAGGGGATCTGGCAAAGCACCATCGGAAGAGAATGGGATTTCCACGCTGACTGAATGGGACAGAGATTGACCAGGCCAAGCACACTGCTGAAGTTTGTGTTTTCAGTTGGCTCTCTTTGGTCGTCGATTCTCTCCTTCCCCCTGTGAATCCAACCAGAGGAATGGGCTAAATCGCTGGCTTTGAAAGCAGACCAAGGCAGGCCAGCAGCACGGTTCGATTCCCGTACCAGCCTCCCCGAACAGGCACCGGAATGTGGCGACTAGGGGCTTTTCACAGTAACTTCATTTGAAGCCTACTTGTGACAATAAGCGATTTTCATTTCATTTCACTTCATGAATGATGTTGACATGTGGAACGTTTGACCACAAGGGGTCTCACACATAACCACCACACTGGACCTCATAAGACCCACACCTTCTGTGGTATCTGAGACCCCAGTGTGAACATACGCATCGGTTTGAGTGTAGACTGGAAGCAGAAGCAAGGAGGGGCAATCCCAGTGTCAGCCTAGTCTCAGTTGGCATCACCCCCCCCTCACCAGAGGTCAGAGGTTTCTGTGTTCACGTGACATTCAAGAGCTTCAATACAAACCCAAGGCTGACATTCCTGTGCAGTATTGAAGGAGCGCTGCACTGTGCCATCTTCCCAATGAGGCATTACAACATAGGCCCATCTTTAGAGAATCCCTACGGTGCAGAAGGAGGCCATTCGGCCCATCGAGTCTGCACCAACCCTCTGACAGAGCACTGCACCCAAGCCCACTTCCCCACCCTATCCCAATAACCCCTTAACCTAACCTGCACATCTCTGGACACTAAGGGGCAATTGATCATGGCCGATCCACCTAACCGGCACACCTTAAGCTGTGGGGGGAAACCGGGGCATGCGGAGGAAACCCACGCAGACACGGGGAGAACGTGCAGACTCCGCACAGTCACCCCAAGGCTGGAATTGAAGCTGGCTCCTTGGCGCTGTGAGGCAGCAGTGCTGACCACTGCGCACTCCCTGGTAAGTGTAAAAGATCGCAGGGCACTATTTTGAAAGCAAGCGGAGGAGTTCTCTATGGTCACAAGGCCAATATTTATCCTTCAACCAACAAAAATCAGGCCATCTTGTCATTAGCACATTGCTGCATGTGGGATCTTGCTGTGGGCAAATTGCCTGCCACATTTCCTACATTGCAATGGTGACCCCACTTGAAAAGTGGCCGTAAAGCACGTTGAGACATTCCGTGGTCATGAAAAGCACTGTAAAAATATGGGAGCTGCTCGCACCTCCGTGAGGACGCTCACCATCGAGACTAACCCACATTAAAAACACCCTCAGCACCGCCCTAACCCTGAACACTCGCTGGGGACTCTCTGTGCTTGGAGCACAGTGATAGCTGGACAAGGAAAGGCTGTAGACATTCGAGTTCATCGTCTACCATCCTGATGGTCACATGATGCGACAACCGTTGCTAACTAATCACCGTGATCAATTTCTATCACAGGGCGTAATTCTCCCAGTGTGGCGGTGAGTGGCTCCCGTGGTGCCTTTCCCTCCAGCCAGAATGCCGGGATCCCGCACCAAGTATGGTGATTGGAATCTCATTGGTCATGCACAGATGAGTTCCCCTCTGCGTCACCTAGCAGGCTGGCAGCTGATTTGCCCGTCTGCCCTCGGCTGACGGGTTCAAAGGTCCCGCCGCCATATTTAAACGCCACTCCAGCACAGTCCTATCACTCTCTCCAGCTCACCTGCCTTCTGGAGACCCTGCAACATATCAGGAAGCCAGAATCAAAAGGCAAGTCACCTCAAGAAGATGGTAGCATCAGCTTTCACCGCCAAGGCACTCCAGGCCTTTATTCGAGGATCCTGAGGTGTACCTTTAACCCCTTTGTTTGTCTGCACGTTGTGCAGCCTTACCAGGGCCCAGATTCCCTCCCCTCAATCGTCCCTCGGCCTTCCCTTGTTTGCATTCTTCATCTCACCTCCTCGCCCTTCTGCCAGGCATCACGAGCCCCCACCCTACCCACCTCCTTCCACATTGCTGTGAGCGAGGGGGGTGGGGGGTGGGATAGGAGAATTCCACTCTATGGGGGTGATTCTCCAGGGCCGCTAGCCAATGGTGGGAATTGCAATGGCCCGGTGAATCGGGCATGAGGCTATGAACGGGATTGATGCCCGTTGCATGCGCCCTAAGATGTCCCCATCCAGAACCAGCGGGATTGCAAAGACCTCATTAACCCTGATTTAAATGTCATTATTGGGCGGGAAGCCCGATTCACCGGTTTCTTGGGATTCTCCAGTACCCCCCCTCCCCCAAGCTGGGGTCCCACTAGTGTGAATTGGTGCAAGTCCTGAGAAATGGGGACTTGGTGGCTTGCGCTCCGAGGGTGGGGGTGCTAAAGGGGTGTGTACCCTCCCTACACCTGCCTCCTGGGTGCTAAGGGGGGGGGTCCTTCAGGGGAGTGGGGCCTGAGAGCATGAATTGGGTGGGAGGGGCTCAGGTCAGAGGTCTTTCCTGGGATGGGGACCATTTGGCTCTACTTCCCATCTGTAGCCTTAAACCCTTTCAACGCTTTGTCAGCTTGTCAAGATCAAAGATCTGAGCGATGAAGGTAAAAGCCGTCCCATTAGTGAGGTGGAAACCTTTGAACTGTTTTTTCACAGTCAATTTCATTACCTTTCACTTTTTCAAGCCTCTGCACATGCTTAGAAACCTAAATGTTTTGAACTGCATTGTTTACATTCAATTTCACAGTCCTTTGCCTTTTCAAAGCCTCTTGATTGAAAAGTCCAGGCAATTTCAAAGGAAGGTATACAGTTGTTTATTTATATATCTTTACAACGGTCCATTAACTCTGAAGTATTTTCTCTTTTGAGCAACTGTTCCTTCGAACTGCAGTTTCTAAAAAATAAAAGAGGCTGTTTTGCTGTTCTGAAGAAAGACCAGGGGCTCTGTCTGAGTTCTGCCCTCGCACCCACACCTGCTCATGCTCTGGGGACACGGGTTCAAATCCTAGCAAGGCAGCTGGTGGGAATTAGTCTCAGTAATGGTGACTGTGAAACTATCATCGATTGTTGTAAAAATCCATCTGGTTCATTGATATCCTTTCGGGAAGGAAATCTGCCGTCCTTACCCGGCCTGGCCGACATGTGACTCCAGACCCACAGCAATGGGGTTGACTCTTAAGCGCCCTCTGAAACGGCCGAGCAAGCCACTCAGCTCAAGGGCAATTAGGATTGTGGCTGACCCAGCCAGTAGCACCCACGTCTCACAAAAGGATGTGCTGGCCTTGGAAAGGGTCCAGAGGAGGTCCACAAGAATGATCCCTGGAACGAAGAGCTTGTGGTATGAAGAATGGTTGCGGACTCTGGGTCTGTACTCGTTGGAGTTTAGAAGGATGAGGGGGGATCTTATTGAAACTTACAGGATACTGCGAGGCCTGGATAGAGTGGATGTGGAGGGGATGTTTCCACTTGTAGGAAAAACTAGAACCAGAGGACACCATCTCAGACTAAAGGGACGATCCTTTAAAACAGAGACGAGTAGGAATTTCTTCAGCCAGAGGGTGGTGAATCTGTGGAACTCTTTGCCGCAGAAGGCTGTGGAGGCCAAATCATTGAGTGTCTTTAAGGTACAGATCGATAGGTTCTTGATTAATAAGAGGGTCAGGGGTTATGGGGAGAAGGCAGGAGAATGGGGATGAGAAAATTATCAGCCATGATTGAATGGTGGAGGAGATTCGATGGGCCGAGTGGCCTAATTCTGCTCCTATATCTTATGGTCTGCTTGCCATATCTTAAGTTACTCATGTTTGTACTGTATTCCAAAATGTTATTTTTTGCAAGAAATCTCTGATATATATTTGAATGAATCAATTCAAACTACACAATTGTCTCCTGAAGGAGCCTATCCCATTGTTTGGAAGGCTACTTTTGAATTTACCCACTTTCAGGGCAGCCCACGTGCTCAGGTTCTGAAGAAGGTTCACCTGGTCTCTGCGTTGCTGTTACCAAGGGCTTCACCCAGCCGTGACAGTGTTTGCTTCGTACTCTCAGAACGGAGCGCGCGGGCTGGATTTCCCAACCCCACCGGGCTGGGATTTCTTCCTGTTCCTCAGTCTCCAGGATTGGGGGTCATTGGTCATTCAGGACGGATTCCTTTCAGGGGGAACTCGCCTGGGGCAAGGAGGGAAGATCTTCTGTGGGACCCTCCCCGTCAAGCCCCCATGAGCAGTGAGGAACACTAAAGGGGGCTGAAGATGGTCAAAGTTAAAGGGCTGGATTCTCCGATTTTGAGGCTGTGTCCGGAGCATGTGTCTGGTATTACGGCCAAAAGGTCGGTGTCGCCTGCTGCTGCATGTCGGCCACACCGTAGAACATTGCGGCGGCCCCGCGCGGACCGGGCCTGCCAGATAGTGTCCCCCTCTCCACCCCTGGACCATCCCCCACCAGTCCCCCCAGCGCCCCCCTGGCCAGTGGAACGGCTCCCCCCCCCCCCCCGGCTGCGGTGGCGCTGGACACAGTCCGCAGCCGCCATGCGAGAATGCGATTCCGCCGTCGACAAGCGGAGAATTCAGTGCAAAGAAACCAAACAATTGATGCCAGGCCTCAGCCGAGGTGCGGGTCTCTTGCGGTAAGATAAGACCCCTACCTGTCCGTCTCCATCCAGTGTCACCCATGGCTTGCTCTCTTGCCCCTGACTCAGAGGATTGTGGGTCTAACTCCCACTCCGGAGACGTGAGCACAATTCTGAAGTTGACGCTCTCGGTTACAGTACTGAGGGAGTGCCGCACGACCTATCGGTAGAGATGTTAAACCAATGTGTTCTCTGACCTCTGATTAAACAACCTATTCAATGAAGAGCGAGGGCACTCTCCCTCGCATCCTGGCCAATATTTAACCCTTAACCAAAAATACAGATTATTGTAATGATATCTAGTATATCATCTTTGTACATACGAATGATCATGTAGAATAGTGTGTAATTAAAGCATCCAGCCACTGGATGGAGGAAGAGCACATCTCACAGCCCACAGAGTGGTCCACGTGCTCTGGGAGTGAGTTAGGAGAGAGGGGTTGCAGACTCGTGTTTTGAGTAGTTCTGTGCATTGTAGTTATTTCATTTAATGCTTAGATTTTTTGGCATTCTTAAGAATTCACAATTTATAGCGTAGTGTAAATAAATTGACTTTGATTTAGTACAAATTTTCTGCATGTTCTTTGTAGCAACACTATAACCTTAATGATATTAATTGAAACAAACAAAGAACATCACAATTATCCGCTCATTGTTGTGTGTGGGATCTTGCTGTGCCCCAAAATGGCTGCTGCATTTCCTACATTGCAACAGTGACTACACTTCAAGAATATCTAACCTTACAATGCATTGGGACATCGTGAAGGGGGCTACGTAAATGCAAGTCTCTCTTTCCAGTGGTGAGTATTGGGGCTCCTCCTCATTGATGGGCTGAATGGCCTCCTTATGTGCCATTCAATGACTCTGATGAATGAGTGAAGTTGTCTTCTCCACCGGTCTTTCCAGCGGAGCTGATCATGTAGACACAAGCGCCTGTCAGAGGCCCGAGGCTCCAGGAGCTCTGGGTTCCCATTCACCCCAGGAAAGCCAGGGACCGAGGCAATGGGCAGCCATTATCCAGTCAGCCGCCTTCAAAAGGCGATGCATCTGCATCTCTGACCCTCCTTTCTCCCCCCCCCCCCCCCTGTCCTCCTGGTTAGGGCATATTTGGGAGAAGAGGGGATGTGGAGAGGATGATTCCTCTTTTGCGAGAACCTAGAACAAGATGGTCACTCATTTACCCCAGGGGTGGAGCTTTCTTTGGACAACAGACAAGCTACCATGTGGCCGCTGGACCATTCTTGTCAATAAATCTCTAATGTTCACTCATGGAGTCTCTGAAAGTGCATCTTTACATGTTCCTGATGCGTATTTTCATATATTTTCATGTTGCCCTGCATGCAAATCATTTGGCCAACAAAAAAAAAACGTGCATTTATATAGCGCCTTTAACATAGCAAAATGTTCCAGGGCGGTCCACAGGACCAGGCGGGGCCCAATGAGTCCCTCCAAACTATTCCACCGCCATTCAAGTATCTGCTGATTGCTCCATATCTTCAATCCATCTATCTGCTATAGTTACGTAACGTTTAATACCCAAGGCTAACCCAGCCCCCTTTAGATAAATTTACATTGGGGAGGGAGATCCGCTTTTAGTCCCTCTGTCTACCAAGGGCTGCCATTTAATAGCAAAGGGTAGGATACAGTCAGATCAGCGACACAACCAATAAAACAATAATGGCCATCTGAAGTGATGGATCTACTCGATTCCGCTGCCACGGAAACTCAATCGAAATGAAGCTTCTTGTAGCTGCCAGTTCCCAATGTCCATTGTGGCTCAGATATTTGAAGTCCAATTGTTATTGTTGCTTTTAAAGGGGGGGGGGAAGTACAATTTTTTCCTTTGACATCGCCACCCCTGCGCACCCCCCCTACCCCCCTTCCATCCCCCCCCCCCCCCTCCCCTCCCCTCCCCCACCGCTTCCCGGCCGGAGAGGAGAGTTATTTGGTTCCACAAGTGTTGATGTTCTTCCCGTCTGTGGCGTCGTCTACCAATGAAATGTGGTAATCGGTGGAGAGGGTGAAATGTGAGATGCAGCCAACGAAGCCCCTCATGTACTGCCGGTTGGTGTGGAGGGCGATCTCCTTCATCCCTCCTGACACAGGAGAAAAAAAACAGCAAAATGTGAGGCAACCTGTTTCTCCAAACGGACAACACACCTTTCAGCAGCAATATGATGCTGCTTGTGTGGAGAGAGATGCACCTGTGTAGGAAGAGCTTCGATCACATGTGAAGGGAGATTTTTGGGTAGAAGAGCTACTTCCTGTGTAAAGGGAACTACTTCCTGTGTAAATGGAGATACTTACTGTGTAAATGGAGATACTTCCTGTGTAAAGGGAACTACTTCCTGTGTAAAGTGAGCTACTTCCTGTGTAAAGGGAACTACTTCCTATGTAAAGGGAGCTCCTTCCTGTTGTGATGTGTGGTAGTCACCACTGTTGTATTATATTGTATGTACTGCACTGCATACGAGGGTATTACGGTAAAGCCCCTGTACTACAGGTACGGGGGTAGACCCTCCCTGCTGGCTCCGCCCAGTAGGCGGAGTATAAATGTCTCCGAACTGCAGCCATTTCGGCAGCAGCTGTAGGAGGCCACACATCTCTGTGTAATAAAGCCTCAATTACTCTCTACTCTCGTCTTAGTCTCCAGGGAGCGGACCCGGAGGGGGGGAGCTGGAGGGGCGGAGTCTCTGAGCTGCGAGTATAAATAACTGACCTCGGGGATTGCACCAAAATTCAAAAAGGAAATAAAAACTGAAAAAGTGATGTCACAGGAAAGCTGTGATCTGACTGGCTGGCCGGGAATCTGCACTAAATTTGAAAAAATAATTGAAAATTGATTAACCAACTAAGTAGAGGAGTAACTAAACCAAAGTCTAATTTTTCAGTACAGAATCTACCTGAGAGGAGAGGCTGGGACCGGGGCTCGACTGACTGGAGGCCGGAGATTAGTGCATTTAACATTTAATATTTCCAGTAGCAATCTAGCTCCAGGGACCATATAATTAATTGTAGCTTAATTTCACATGAATTTAACAAGTACTTATTTTTAATTAATTAATTAGTGCTAGAAATGTCAGTCAGTGGGGTAAAGTGCTTCATCTGTGAGATGTGGGAAATATGTGACGCTTCAAACATTACGGACAACTACACCTGCAGGAAGTGTACCGATTGCAGCTCCTCACAGACTGCATGGATTGGTTGGAGCAGCAGTTGGATACATGCAGGTGGTGGAAATCCTTATAGACAGGAGTTTTAGTGATGTGCTGTGGGCAGATAGATGGGTAACCGCTGGAAGAGGCAGGCAGTCAGTGCAGGAATCCCACAAGACTGGCCCACTCTCTAACAGGTATACCGTTTCATATACACTAGCTTTCGGAGCACTGCTCCTTCCTCAGGTGAATGAAGAGATATGTTCCAGAAACATATATATAGACAGATTCAAAGATGCCAAACAATGTTTGGAATGCGACCATTAGCAGGTGAGTAAATCTTTACAGATCCAGAGATGGGGGTACCCCCAGGTTAAAGAGGTGTGAATTGTGTCAAGCCAGGATTTCACAGGCCAGATGGTGCCAGATTCATGTCGCATTACATTCACCCCCGAATGTAATGCGACATGAATCCCAGGTCCCGGTTGAGGCCGCACTCATGTGTGCGGAACTTCGCAATAATTTTCTGCTCGTCGATTCTGCGTTGTCGCGCATCCTGAAGAGAACGCCCTTGGAGAACGCTTACCCGGAGATCAGAATCTGTCTATATATATGTTTCTGGAACGTACCTTTTCATTCACCTGAGGAAGGAGCAGCGCTCCGAAAGCTAGTGACATCGAAACAAACCTGTTGGACTTTAACCTGGTGTTGTAAGACTTCTTACTGTGCTCACCCCAGTCCAACGCCGGCATCTCCACATCATGGTTTCATATACAGTTGGGGGGAGGCCTATCAGGGAAAACAGCAGCAGCCAGAGCAGTGGCACCACGGCTGGCTCTGTTATTCAGAAGGGAGGGCCAAAGCGCAAAAGAGGAATAGTTATCGGGGACTCTATCGTCAGGGGCACAGATAAGTGCTACTGTGGACGTGAAAGAGACTCCAGGATGGTATGTTGCCTCCCTGGTGCCAGTGTCGAGGGTGTCTCTGAACGAACACAGGGCGTTGTGAAGGGGGAGGGTGAACAGCCAGAGGTCGGTGTACATATTGGTACTAACGACATAAGCAGAAAGAGTTAAGAGGTTTTTCACGGGGAGTCTCGGGAGTAAGTTAAAAAACGGGCCGGGATTCTCCCCTACCCGGCGGGGCGGAGGGTCCCGGCGGGATGGAATGGCGGGAACCACTTTGGCGTCGGGCCGCCCCAAAGGTGCGGATTTCTCCACACCTTTAGGGGCCAAGCCCTCACCGTGAGAAGCTAGGACCACGCCGGAGTGGTTTCCGCTCCGCCGGCTGGCGTGGAAGGCCTTTGGCGCCACGGCAGCCGGGGCTGAAAGGACTTCGCCGGGCGGCGGATGTCCGAGCATGCGCGGGAGCGTCAGCGGCCGCTGACGTCATCCCTGCGCATGCGCAGGGGAGGGTGTCTCTTACGCCGAGTCCATCGCGGGCGCTGTGGCCGAGGTGGAGGGAAAAGAGTGCCTCCACAGCACAGGCCCGCCCGCGGATCGGTGGGCCCCGATCGCAGGCCAGGCCACCGTGGGGGCACCCCTGGGGCCAGATCGCGCCACGCCCCCCTCGGGACCCCGGAACCCGCCCGCACTACCTAGACCCGCCTGTAAGAGAGGTGGTTTGATTCTCGCCGGCGGGACAGGCATTCCAGCAGCGGGACTTCGGCACATCGCGGGCCGGAGAATCGCCGGGTGGGGGGGGGGGGGGGGGGCCTCCGGGGGGGACGGACCTCCGACCAGCGTGGAGCGATTCCCGCCCCCGCCGAATATCCGGTGCTGGAGAATTCGGCAACCGGCGGGGACGGGATTCACGCCAGCTCCCGGCGATTCTCCGACCCGGCGGGGCGTCGGAGAATCCCGCCCAGGATCTCTAGGGTTGTAATCTCAGGATTGCTCCCTGTGCTACGAGCCAGTGAGGCTAGAAATAGGAGGATCATAGATCATAGAATTTACAGTGCAGAAGGAGGCCATTTGGCCCATCGAGTCTGCACCAGCCCTTGGAAAGATCACCCTACCCAAGCTCACACCTCCACCCTATCCCCGTAACCCAGTAACCCCATCTAACCTTTTTGGACACGAAGGGCAATTTATCATGGCCAATCCACCTAACCTGCACATCTTTGGACTGTGGGAGGAAACCGGAGCACCCGGAGGAAACCCACGCACACACGGGGAGAACGTGCAGACTCCGCACAGACAGTGACCCAAGCTGGGAATCGAACCTGGGACCCTGGAGCTGTGAAGTAACTGGGCTAACCACTGTGCTACCGTGCTGCCCAATAGTACAGCTAAACACGTGGTTAAATTGGTGGTGCAGGAGGGAGGGTTTCGGATTTCTGGACCACTGGGATCTTCGAGGCAGGTGTGACCTCTTCAAGAAGGACGGGCTGCATCTAAACTGGAGGGGCATTGATATCCTGGCCCCAGAGTTTGATAGTATCACGTGGGGGGGTTTAAACTAGTGTTTAAACCAGGGGGGTGGGAACCAGAGCAGTACAAGATTGGTGGCATAGTGGATAGTGACGAATGTTATATAAGATTGCAACAAGATCTTGACCAATTGGCCAGTGGGCCGATGAATGGCAGATGGAGTTTAATTTGGATAAATGTGAGGTGATGCAGTTAATGGTAGGAAGTTGGGGACAGTTAAGAACAAAGAGATCATAAGAACATAAGAATTAGGAACAGGAGTAGGCCATCTGGCCCCTCGAGCCTGCTCCGCCATTTAATGAGATCATGGCTGATCTTTGTGGACTCAGCTCCACTTTCCGGCCCGAACACCATATCCCCAAATCCCTTTATTCTTTAGAAAGGCATCTATCTTTTTCTTAAAAACGTTTAAAGAAGGAGCCTCAACTGCTTCACTGGGCAAGGAATTCCAGAGATTCACAACCCTTTGGGTGAAGAGGTTCCTCCTACACTCCGTCCTAAATATACCGCCCCTTATTTTGAGGCTGTGCCCCCTAGTTCTGCTTTCCCCGACCAGTGGAAACAACCTGCCCGCATCTATCCTATCTATTCCCTTCATAATTTTATATATCTCAATAAGATCCCCCCGCATCCTTCTAAACTCCAATGAGTACAGTCCCAGTCTACTCAACCTCTCGTCATAATCTAATCCCCTCAACTCTGGGATCAACCTAGTGAATCTCCTCTGCACTCCCTCCAGTGCCAATATGTCCTTTCTCAGGTAAGGAGACCAAAACTGAACACAATACTCCAGATGCGGCCTCACCAACACCCTATACAATTGCAGCATAACCTCACTAGTCTTGAACTCCATCCCTCTAGCAATGAAAGACAAAACTCGATTAGCCTTCTTAATCACCTGTTGCACCTGCACACCAACTTTTTGCGACTCGTGCACTAGCACACCCAGGTCCCTCTGCACAGCAGCATGTTTTAACATCTTACCGTTTAAATAATAATCCATTCTGCTGTTATTCCTCCCAAAATGGATAGCCTCACACTTGGCAACATTGAATTCCATCTGCCAGACCATAGCCCATTCACCTAACCTATCCAAATCCTTCTGCAGACTTCCGGTATCCTCTGCACTTTTTGCTTTACCTCTCATCTTAGTGTCGTCTGCAAACTTTGACACATTGCACTTGGTCCCCAACTCCAAATCGTCTATGTAAATTGTGAACAACTGCGGGCCCAACACTGATCCTTGAGGGACCCCACTAGTTACAGGTTGCCAACCAGAGAAACACCCATTTATCCCCACTCTCTGCTTTCTGTTAGTTAACCAATCCTCTACCCATGCTACCACTTTACCCTCAATGCCATGCATCTTTAGTTTATGCAGCAACCTTTTGTGTGGCACCTTGTCAAAAGCTTTCTGGAAATCCAGATATACCACATCCATTGGCTCCCCGTTATCTACTGCACTGGTAACGGCCTCAAAAAATTCTACCAAATTAGTCAGACACGACCTACCCTTTGTGAACCCATGCTGCGTCTGCCCAATGGGACAATTTCCCTCCAGGTGCCCCGCTATTTCCTCCTTAATGATAGATTCCAGCATTTTCCCTACAACCGAAGTTAAGCTTACCGGCCTATAATTACCCGCTTTCTGCCGACCTCCTTTTTTAAACAGTGGTGTCACGTTTGCTACTTTCCAATCCTCTGGGACCACCCCAGAGTCTAGTGAATTTTGATAAATTATCACTCGTGCGTTTACAATTTCCCTAGCCATCTCTTTTATCACTCTGGGATACATCCCATCAGGGCCAGGAGACTTGTCTACCTTTAGCCCCGTTAACTTACCCAATACTGCCTCCTTAGTGGTTACAATCATCTCAAGGTCCTCACCTATCATATCCTTATTTCCATCAGTCACTGGCATGTTATTTGTGTACTCCACTGTGAAGACTGACCCAAAAAACCTGTTCAGTTCCTCAGCCAGTTCCCCGTCTCCTATTATTAAATCGCCCTTCTCATCTTTCAAAGGACCAATATTTACCTTAGCCACTCTTTTTTGTCTTATATATTTGTAGAAGCTTTTACTATCTGCTTTTATGTTCTGAGCCAGTTTACTTTCATAGTCTACCTTACTCTTCTTTATGGCTTTTTTAGTAGCTTTCTGTTGTCCCCCAAAAGATTTCCCAGTCCTCTAGTCTCCCACTATACTTTGCCACTTTGTATGTTTTTTCCTTCAATTTGATACTCTCCCTCACCTCCTTAGATATCCACGGTCGAATTTTCCCCTTTCTACCGTCTTTCTTTTTTGTCGGTATGAACCTTTTCTGAACACTGTGAAAGATCGCTCGGAAGGTTCTCCACTGTTCCTCAACTGCTTCACCATGAAGTCTTTGCTCCCAGTCTACCTTAGCTAGTTCTTCTCTCATCCCATTGTAATCGCCTTTGTTTAAGCACAAAACACTAGTGTTTGATTTTACCTTGTCATCCTCCAACTGTATTTTAAATTCCACCATATTGTGGTCGCTCCTTCCAAGAGGATCCCGAACTATGAGATCATTAATCAATCCTGCTTCATTACACAGGACCAGATCTAGGACCGCTTGTTCCGTTGTAGGTTCCATTACATACTGTTCCAGGAAATTATCCCGGGCACATTCTATAAACTCCTCCTCAAGGCTGCCTTTACCAACCTGGTTAAACCAATCGATATGCAGATTAAAATCTCCCATGATAACCGCTGCACCATTTCTACATGCATCCGTTATTTCTTTGCTTATTGCCTGCCCTACCATCCTATTACTATTTGGTGGCCTATAGACTACTCCTATCAGTGACCTTTTCGCCTTACTATTCCTGATTTCCACCCAAATTGATTCAACCTTGTCCTCCAAAGCACCAATGTCATCCCTTACTATTGCCCGGATGCCATCCTTAAACAACAAAGCTACACCACTGCCCTTACCGTCCATTCTATCCTTTCGTATAGTCTGATACCCTTGGATATTTAACTCCCAGTCATGACCATCTTTTAACCATGTTTCAGTAATGGCCACTAAATCATAGTCATTCACAATGATTTGCGCGATGATCGAGGAGTACAGGTTCACAGCTCCTTGAAAGTAGAGTCGCAGGTGGACAGGGTGGTGAAGAAGGCAATCAGCATGCTCAGTTTCATTGGTCAGAATATTGAATAGAGGAGTTGGGACGTCTTGTTGAAGTTGTACAAGACTTTGGTAAGACCACACATGGAATACTGTGTTCAGTTCTGGTCACCCTATTATAGGAAGGATATTGTTAAACTAGAAAGAGTGCAGAAGAGATTTACAAGGATGCAGCCAGGACTTGATGGCTGGATCGGGCCTGTTTCCATGCTGTAAACATCTATAACTCTATCAGCAGGTGAAGTAACTAAGAGAGAGCTGGAGACTAAGGCCAGTAAAAACCAGAGGAAGAGCAGGCAGTGAAAAGTTGTTGAACACAGCGGGACTGGTGGTCTGAAGTGTATTTGTTTCAATGGGAGAAGTATAACAGATGGACTTAGAGCTTGGATTAGTACTTGGAACTATGATGTTGTTACTTGATCGAGGGAGGGACTGGATTGACAGTTAAACGTTCCAGGATTTAGATGTTTCAGGAGGGATAGAGGGGGATGTAAAATGGGTGGGGAAGTTGCATTACTGGTTCAGAAGAATATCACAGCTGTACTGCTGGAGGACACCTCGGAGGGCTCCTACAGCGAGGCAGTATAGGTAGATCTCAAGAATAGGAAGGGTGTAGTCACAATGTTGGGGTTTACTACAGGCCTCCCAACAGCCAGCAGGAGATGGAGGAACAGATATGTCGCAGATTTTGGAAATATGTAAAAGCAACAGGGTTGTTGTGGTCGGTGATTTTAACTTCCCCTGAATTGACTGAGACTCAGTGCTAGGGGCTTGGATGGGGCAGAGTTTGTAAGGAGCATCCAGGAGGGCTTCTTGAAATAGTATGTAGATAGTCCAACCAGGGGAGGGGCTGGACTGGACCTGGTATTAGGGAATGAGCCCGGCCAGGTGGGCGAAGTTTCAGTTGGGGAGCATTTCGGGAACAGTGACCATAATTCAATAAGTTTTAAGGTATTCGTGGCTAAGGATGTTTTTTTTAGTCTTTCCAATTAAGGGGCAATTTAGTGTGGCCAATCTATCTACCATGCACATCTTTGGGTTGTGGGGGTGAGATCCACACAGACATAGGGACAATGTGCAAACTCCACATAGACAGTGACTCGGACTCGGGATCAAAATGGGTCCTCGGCGCCGTGAGGCAACAGTGCTAACCACTGCGCCGCCATGCCGTCCTTCTCGTGGATAAGAGTAGTCCTCAGGTGAAGGTGCTAAATTGGAGGAAGGCTAATTATAACAATATTAGGCGGGAACTGAAGGATCTAGATTGGGGGTGACTATTTGAGGGTAAATCAACATCTGGCATGTGGGAGGCTTTCAAATGTCAGTTGATTAGAGTTCAGGACCGGCATGTTCCTGTGAGGATGAAGGATAAGTATGGCAAGTTTTGGGAACTTTGGATAATGAGGGATATTGCGAGTAGTCAAAAATAAATGGAAACATTCATAAGGTCTCGAAGGCTGGGAACAGTCAAAGCCCATGAGAAATATAAGGTAAGTAGGAAGGAACTTAAGCAAGGAATCAGGAGGGCTAAAAGGGGTCATGAAAAGTCCTTGGCAAACAGGATTAAGGAGAATCCGAAGGCATTTTGTATGTATATAAAGAGCAAGAGGGTAGCCAGAGAAAGGGTTGACCCACTCGAGGACAGGGGAGGGAATCTATGGTGGAGCCAGAGGTATATGGGCGAGGTACTAAATGAACACTTTGCATCAGTATTTTCCAAAGAGAAGGGCTTGGTGGATGATGAGTCTGGGAAAGGGTGTGGAGATAGGGTGGGTCACATTGAGATCAAAAAGGAGGAGGTGTTGGGCCAGAATATTGAGGGAGGTAAGTTAGGAAATTGCTGAGGCCTTGACAGAAACCTTTGTAACCTCATTGGCTACAGGTGAGATCTCAGAGGACTGGAGAATGGCTAATGTTGTTCCTTTGTTTAAGAAGGGTCATGGGGATAATCCAGTTAATCCAGGCCAGTGAGCCTTACGTCAGTCTATGGAAATTATTGGGGGAGATTCTTAGGAACAGGATTTACTCCCATTTGGAAACAAATGGACTTGTCAGCGAGAGGCAGCATGGTTTTGTGAAGGGGGGGGTCGTGCCTCACTAACTTGATCGAGTTTTTTGAGGAAGTGACGAAGATGATTGATGAGGGTAGGGCAGTGGATGTTGTCTACATGGACTTCAGTAAAGCCTTTGACAAAGTCCCTCATGGCAGAATGGCAGAAAAGGTGAAGTCACACGGTATCAGAGGTGAGCTGGTCTATTCTCTCCCGACAGATGCTGCCAGACCTGCTGAGATTTTCAAGCATTTTCTCTTTCGTTTCAGATTCCAGCATCTGCAGTAATTTGCTTTCATTAAGATGGATACAGAACTGGCTCGGTCACAGAAGGCAGAGGGTAGCAGTGGAAGGGTGCTTTTCTGAATCATAGAATTGATGAATCATAGAATTTACAGTGCAGAAGGAGGCCATTCGGCCCATCGAGTCTGCACCGGCTCTTGGAAAGAGCACCCTACCCAAGGTCAACACCGCCACCCTATCCCCATAACCCAGTAACCCCACCCAACACTAAGGGCAATTTTGGACAGTAAGGGCAATTTATCATGGCCAATCCACCTAACCTGCACATCTTTGGACTGTGGGAGGAAACCAGAGCACCCGGAGGAAACCCACGCACACTCAGGGAGGATGTGCAGACTCCGCACAGACGGTGATCCAAGCCGGAATCGAACCTGGAACCCTGGAGCTGTGAAGCAATTGTGCTATCCACAATGCTACCGTGAATGGAGGGCTGTGACCGGTGGTGTTCCGCAGGGATCAGTGCTGGGACCTTTGCTGTTCGTAGTATATGTAAATTATTTGGTGGAAAATGTAACTGGTCTGATTAGTAAGTTTGCAGACGACGCAAAGGTTGGAATTGAGGATAGCGATGAGGACTGTCAGAGGATACCGCAGGATTTAGATTGTTTGGAGACTTGGGCGGAGAAATGGAAAATGGAGTTTAATCCAGACTATTGTGAGGTAATGCATTTTGGAAGGTCTAATACAGGTGGGAAATATACAGTAAATGGCAGAACCCTTTGGAGTATTGACAGACAGAGGATCTGGGTGTACAGGTCCACAGGTCACTGAAAGGGGCAACACAGGTGGAGAAGGTAGTCAAGAAGGCATACGGCATGCTTGCCTTTATCAGTCAGGGCATTAAGTATAAAAATTGGCAAGTCATACTTCAGCTGTGTAGTACCTTAGGTAGGCCACACTTAGAATATTGCATTCAATTCTGGTCGCCACACTACCAGAAGGATGTGGAGGGTTTGGAGAGGATACAGAAGAGGTTTACCAGGATGTTGCCTGGTATGGGGGGTATTAGCTATGAGGAGTAGTTGAATAAACTCGGTTTGTTCTCACTGGAACGAAGGAGGTTGAGGGGCGACCTGATAGAGGTCTACAAAATTATGAGGGCCATTGACAGAGTGGACAGTCAGAAGCTTATTCCCAGGGTCGAGGGGTCAATTACTAGGGGGCATAGGTTTAAGGTGTGAGGGAGTAAGCTTAGAAGGATGTGCGAGGGAAGTTTTGTTTACACAGAGGGTAGTGGGTGCCTGGAACTCGCTGCCGGAGGAGGTGGTGGGAGCAGGGACGATAGTGACATTTAAGGGGCACCTTGACAAATACATGAATAGGATGGGAATAGAGGGATACGGACCCCGGAAGTGTAGAAGATTTTAGTTTGACAGGCATCATGATCGGCGCATGCCTGGAGTGTCGAAGGACCTGTTCCTGTGTTGTACTGCTCTTTTTTCTAAGAACCACATTATTGTTTTTACCAATTTCTGTATGATTGGTATGTTTGCAAGAACAGGAGAAACTGACATTTCCTCTATGTAGAGGAGTTCTTTCCTGTTCGGAGTGAGCTACTTCTTACACTGCATCACTGGAGGGAGTGTCCCCTGATCATTCAAAGGTTCCTTACAGCTTCACATTTTCAGTGTGTAGCCAAACCAGATTGCATGATGGGAAATATGGTCAAGTACTACAATAAAAAGTGCATAATTATGGAAACCACTGCGTCCAGACATAAGACCTACCATGGTGAATCACAAGAAAGGTCGTAAGCAAAGGATAGCAACTTCGTAGCGGAAAGAACTAAGGGACGTTGAAATCAGACAACCACGGACATTTGTAGACCCTGAGCAAGAGAGCCACCTGACTTTCATGGTTGCAAAGAACTGTTAAGGTGGAAACTGCATAGCGAACATGAAACGGGTGGATCCTCCTGTTTCCTCGACATTGGGAAGAGTGACCTCAGCCACATTAGGGTTTTACACAGACATTCTAGAAAGCTAAAGAAATCGTTCTAAAGATACGGGTGATTGAAGCCTGGGGAGTAAAAACCCTGGGAATAACCATCGCAGAAGACGACCCCAAGTCAGTGGCTCAGAGGCCAATGAAGTCCCCCTGGAGAAGGGCCTGGTCAGCTATTCTGCAAGGGTGGTACTTGAGTTTGATTTGTGAGTGGAGTAGCATTTATTGGTGGATTGAGTTAAAGAATCTGTGCAACGTTGATTGAGTTTAAAGTCTGTGTGACACATTAGTACAAATAAAGTGTCTTTAAGTGAATATTATTCATCTTGTGTAGTTTGTCAGTTGTGAACCCTCGCGGAGTAGAGGGGGTAACAAATGTCTCGTGTCTTTTCTTACTGATTGCTGACTCTGGGTGTCAGCACGAGTCTCGGGTATGTCCACGCAATGTGAATAGACCTCTCATTCCTGTCCTCCATGGAACGGTAGGAGCCCCTCACATCTGCTCTGCCATTCACCTAGCGGCTCATGGTTGACCTGTACCTGCTCTGTATCCCTAGCCAACCACAATCTACCTCAGTCTTAAAAGTCTCAATTGCCCACCAGTCAGGCTGAAGCTATCAGCCGGGCAGTCCCTCTGTCCATGGCCACACCCTTCACCTACACTGCTGTCCTTGATGTTAAGATGTGGATATGCCGGCGTTGGACTGGGGTGGGCACAGTAAGAAGTCTGACAACACCAGGTTAAAGTCCAACAGGTTTGTTTGGAGTCACTAGCTTTCGGAGCGCTGCTCCTTCCTCGGGTGAATGAAGAGGTGGGTTCCAGAAACACATATATAGACAAAGCCAATGATGCAAGATGATACTTTGAATGCGAGACCAAAGAGAAACTGCTGGAAAATCTCAGCCGGTCTGGCAGCATCTGTGGGGAGAGAAAAGAGCGAACGTTTCAAGTCCGATGACTAGCGAAGGACAAAGCTTTGACAAAGAGTCATTGGACTCGAAACGTTCGCTCTTTTCTCTCCCTACAGATGCTGCCAGACCTGCTGAGGTTTTCCAGCATTTTCTCTTTGGTTTCAGATTCCAGCATCCGCAGTTATTTGCTTTTATCCCTTGAATGCGAGTGTTTGCAGGTAAATAAGTCTTTACAGATCCTTTTTTTCTACCAACTGTCCAGGCTTGAGACAATTCACACGTTGTTAACCTGTGATTATCGTTCTTTCCAGTCGCTCCGTCTGGACCTATAAAGACTTAATTATCGGCAAAGACTCACATTCAAAGTTTCATCTTGCATCATTGGCTTTGTCTATATATATGTTTCTGGAACCCACCTCTTCATTCACCCGAGGAAGGAGCTGTGTTCCGAAAGCTAGTGATTCAAGAGATACCTGTTGGACTTTAACCTGGCGTTGGAAGACTTCTTACTGTGTCCTTGGTGTAGAGAGAGGGCCTCACTCTCGCTGTGCAAGCGGGCTGTACATTCTTAGCTCTAATTAGTGTCCCCATCCTCCTGATATATACAGAATTCAGATCACATTAGGACGAAGGCAATGACTGAGTGGTACGGTGACTGGGCTAGCAATCCAGAGACCCAGGCTAATGAGAATTTAGCTCAGGCGGTTGAATGCTGGTTAGTGATGCAGAGCGAGGCCAGCAGCCTGGGTTCAATTCCCGTACCGGCTGAGGTTATCCTTGAAGGCCCCGCCTTCTCAACCCTGCCCCTCGCCCGAGTTGTGGTGACCCTCAGGGTAAACCACCACCAGCCAGCTCTCCCCCTCAAAGCAGCCTCTGGTCTTCTGGGACTGTGGTTACTTTACTCCAGTTCAAAGGATAATAAAGAACTCCTGCAGACAGGAGGTTGTTCGTTCACTGACTGTCCAACCCTTTGGGCAGGATGACAGATTGCTACAGGGCAACCACACTCAGACTTCCCCTTACCAACATAGAGAGGCCCATTGATATTCAACTGGCGCATCATTCCTGGCGACTTCCCGGTTTTCGCTCCGTAATCGTCAACTGTTAATTTTCCTGATTGTCCATCCCTGAAACACGGGGAGAGAGAGATATCTGAACATAGAGAAATTGAACCAGAGAGATAACTGCACGTCTAGAAACATGCACACAATTCCAGACGTAGAAACTATCCTATCTATACATATTGGTACCAGTACACCTTTGTATACACAGGAATATATTCACCAAACAGGTGAACATACAATAATGTGCCGGGGGCTACAGAGATGGGGGTGGGTGGGGGTGGGGGGCAGAGATGGAGGAGGTTACAGAGATGGGGCGGGATAGGACTGGACGAGGTTACAGAGATTGGGTGAACTGGAGGAGGTTATAGAGATGGCGGAGGGGGCTGGAGGAGGTTACAGAGATGGGGGGGGGGGGGCAAGGCTAGTGGAGGTTACAGAAATGGGGGAGGACTGGAGGAGGTTATAGAGATGGGGAGGGGGGGGCTGGAGGAGGTTATAGAGATGGGGGAGGGCTGGAGGATGTTACAGAGATGGGGGGGCTGGAAGAGGTTACAGAGTTAGTGAGGGCTGGAGGAGGTTACAGAGCTGGGGGGGCTGCAGGAAGTTACAGAGATGGGGGGAGGGCTGGAAGAAGTTACATAGATAGTGAGGGCTGGAGGAGGTTACAGGGATGGGACAGGGTAGGGCTAGAGGCGGTTACAGAGATGGGGGGGGTCTGGAGGAGGTTATAGAGATGGGGGGCTAGAGGAGGTTATAGAGATGGGGAGCTGGAGGAGGTTACAGAGATAGGGAGGGTTGTGGGACTGGAGGAGGTTACAGAGATAGGGAGGGGTTTGGAGCTGGAGGAGGTTACATAGATAGGGAGGGGTGTGGGAATGGAGGAGGTTACAGAGATAGGGAGGAGTGTGGAGTTGGAGGAGGTTACAGAGATAAGAAGGGGTGTGGGCTGGAGGAGTTTACAGAGATAGGGAGGGGTGTGGGGTTGGAGGAGGTTACAGAGATTGGGAGGGTTATGAGGCTGGAGCAGGTGACAGAGATGGGGAAGAGTGTGGGGTTGGAGGAGGTCACAGAGATAGGGAGGGGTGTGGAGCTGGAGGAGGTTACAGGGATTGGGAGGGGTGTGGGGTTGGAGGAGGTTACAGAGATAGGGAGGGGTGTGGGGTTGGAGGATGTTACACAGATAGGGAGGGGTGTGGGGCTAGAGGAAGTTACAGAGATAGGGAGTGTGGGGCTGGAGGAGGTTACAGAGATAGGGAGACGTGTGGGGCTGGAGGAGATTACAGAGATGGGGAAGAGTGTGGGGCTGGAGGAGGTTACAGAGATAGGGAGGAGAGTGGGGTTGAAGGAGGTTACAGAGATAGGGAGGGGTGTGGGGCTGGAGGAGGTTACAGAGATAGGGAGGGGTGTGGGGTTGGAGGAAGTTACAGAGATAGGGAGGGGTTTGGAGCTGGAGGAGGTTACATAGATAGGGAGGGGTGTGGGAATGGAGGAGGTTACAGAGATAGGGAGGAGTGTGGAGTTGGAGGAGGTTACAGAGATAAGAAGGGGTGTGGGCTGGAGGAGTTTACAGAGAGAGGGAGGGGTGTGGGGTTGGAGGAGGTTACAGAGATTGGGAGGGTTATGAGGCTGGAGCAGGTGACAGAGATGGGGAAGAGTGTGGGGTTGGAGGAGGTCACAGAGATAGGGAGGGGTGTGGAGCTGGAGGAGGTTACAGGGATTGGGAGGGGTGTGGGGTTGGAGGAAGTTACAGAGATAGGGAGGGGTGTGGGGTTGGAGGATGTTACACAGATAGGGAGGGGTGTGGGGCTAGAGGAAGTTACAGAGATAGGGAGTGTGGGGCTGGAGGAGGTTACAGAGATAGGGAGACGTGTGGGGCTGGAGGAGATTACAGAGATGGGGAAGAGTGTGGGGCTGGAGGAGGTTACAGAGATAGGGAGGGGTGTGGGGTTGGAGGAAGTTACAGAGATAGGGAGGGGTGTGGGGCTAGAGGAAGTTACAGAGATAGGGAGTGTGGGGCTGGAGGAGGTTACAGAGATAGGGAGGGGGAAGAGGTTACAGAGATAGGGAAGGGAGTGGAGGGGGAAGAGGTTACAGAGATAGGGAGGGGTGTGGAGGGAAAAGAGGTTACAGAGATAGGGAGGGGTGTGGAGGGGGAAGAGGTTACAGAGATAGGGAGGGGTGTGGAGGGGGAAGAGGTTACAGAGATAGGGAGGGGTATGGAGGGGGAAGAGGTTACAGAGATAGGGAGGGGTGTGGAGGGGGAAGAGGTTACAGAGATAGGGAGGGTTGAAACCATGGAGAGGTTTGCAAAGCAGGATGAGAATTTGAAGATTGCAACATTGCTGGATCAGGCAGCACAGAGGTCGTGGGTGAATGGATATTGAAGATACGAGAGCCGCCAGGAATCCGCTGGAATCAGGGTTAACAAACAATGATTGAAAATCAACGTTTTCAATCTGTTTCAGTCTTCAGAGTTAATTGGATGTTACATAGTTGAAGAGGGTTAGAAACATATACAGTATAAAATTCAGCAAATTTCTCCCTCTTTCAAGCTCTGAAGAAGCTCCATTTGGACTCGAATTAACTCTGTTTCTCTCTCCACAGACACTGCCAGACCAGCTGAGATTCTCCAGTATTTCCTGTTTTTATTTCAGATTTCCAGCATGTTTTTATTAGATACAGAGATTGAGGCCTGAGCAAGCAGCCGCAGAGATGGTTAGTGATGGGCGAGGTGACAAATTGGTGGTCTTGGTAACTCTCACTCAAGGGAAATGGAGAAGCCGAATCCAGTTCAGCCTGAGGAGGATTTGAACTGGCCCCAAACACTGGGCGCATTCTCCGACCCCCCGCCGGGTCGGAGAATGGCCGTTGGCCGCCGTGAATCCCGCCCCCGCCCCCGCCGAAGTCTCCGGTACCGGAGATTGGGCGGGAATCGGGCCGCGCCGGTTGGCAGGACCCCCCGCTCAATTCTCCGGCCCGGATGGGCCGAAGTCCCGCCCAGAAATTGCCTGTCCCGCCGGCGTAAATCAAAGCTGGTTTTTACCGGCGGGACCAGGCGGCGTGGGCGAGCTCCGGGGTCCTGGGGGGGGGGCACGGGGCGATCTGACCACGGGGGGTGCCCCCACGGTGGCCTGGCCCGCGATCGGGGCCCACCAATCCGCGGGGCGGGCCTGTGCCGTGGGGGCACTCTTTCCCTTCCGCCTCCGCCACGGCCTCCACCATGGCGGAGGCGGAAGTGACTCTCCCCACTGCGCATGCGCGGGAAACTGTCAGCGGCCGCTGACGCTCCCGCGCATGCGCCGCATTTCCGCGCCAGCTGGCGGGGCAACAAACGCCAGTTCCACCAGCTGGCGGGGCAACAAAAGCCATTTCCGCCAGCTGGCGGGGCGGAAATCCCTCTGGCGTCGGCCTAGCCCCTCAATGTTGGGGCTCGGCCCCCAAAGATGCGGAGCATTCCGCACCTTTGGGGCGGCGCGATGCCCGTCTGATTGGTGCCGATTTGGGCGCCAGTCGGCGGACATTGTGCCGATGGGGGAGAATTTCGCCCAGAATTAAAAGACTGATATCAATGGCTTTCGTCATCCCAAAACTGCAGCAAACTGAGTCACCGCAGACAGAACATAACCTTGACAGAGCGATAATTCAGAGAATTGACAGCTCAGGGGCGAAATTCTCCGTTATCGGCGGAAACTCCGCCGATCGGCGCAAAAAAACGGCGCAAATCCCACTTGCGTCACGTCATAAAAATGGGCCGATAGTCTGCGGCCCGAAATGGGCTAGCAGCGACGTAACGGGATCCGCGCTTGCGCAGTGGTTCACGCCGTGCAGCGTCATACGCGCTGCACGGCGTGACGGCTCATAAGGCCGCGCAGCTCCCCCCCACCCGACCGGAACAGCCGACCGCAACACCTGACTTGATGGCTGGCCGTCGCTCAGCCCCGAGGTTCGAGTCACGCGATGTGGAGGCGCTCCTGGATGCGGTGGAGCAGAGGAGGGACGCCCTGTATCCCGGGCACGGCCGCAGAGTTGCCCCACGCCACAGCCGGCGTCTGTGGAGGGAGGTGGCAGAGGCCGTCACCGCTGTGGCCCTAACACCACGGACAGGCACCCAGTGCCACAAGAAGGTGAACGACCTCGTCAGAGCAGGCAGGGTGAGCGTCCCCCATATCCCCCATATCCCCTCTCCCCCAAATCCCCCCCTCCCCCATATCCCCCCCTCCCCCATATCCCCCATATCCCCCATATCCCCCCTCCCCCATATCCCCCCCTCCCCCATATCCCCCCTCCCCCATATCCCCCATATCCCCCCTCCCCCATATCCCCCCCCTCCCCCATATCCCCCATATCCCCCCTCCCCCATATCCTCCATATCCCCCATATCCCCCCTCCCCCATATCCCCCCTCCCCCATATCCCCCCCTCCCCATATCCCCCCCTCCCCATATCCCCCCTCCCCCATATCCCCCCTCCCCCATATCCCCCATATCCCCCCTCCCCCATATTCCCCATATCCCCCCTCCCCCATATCCCCCCTCCCACATATCCCCTCTCCCCCATATCCCCCATATCCCCCCCTCCCCCATATCCCCCCTCCCCCATATCCCCCATATCCCCCTCCCCCATATCCCCCCTCCCCCATATCCCCCATATCCCCCCTCCCCCATATCCCCCCCTCCCCATATCCCCCCTCCCCCATATTCCCCATATCCCCCCCCTCCCCATATCCCCCCTCCCCCATATCCCCCATATCCCCCCTCCCCCATATTCCCCATATCCCCCCCTCCCCCATATCCCCCCTCCCACATATCCCCCCTCCCCCATATCCCCCATATCCCCCCTCCCCCATATCCCCCCTCCCCCATATCCCCCCTCCCCCATATCCCCCATATCCCCAAGTGAATCCAGCCCTAACCTTAACCTCTGCAATGCACGCGCAACCGATGGCGTGCATTCATATACCTGCCTAACACTGTTGCCTTTTACCCCTGCCACCACCCCCCCCCCCCCCCAGGAGAAGCGCGCACACAACAATAGGGAGCATGTGAGGACTGGAGGAGGGCCCGCTGATGAGAGGCCACTGACCGTACACGAGGAAAGGGCCCTGGAACTGGCTGGCGGACCTGACGACCGGGAGGTTGCTGATGCAGAGGTCGGGGCCCCACGAGCAAGTGAGCCACCAACAGCCCGTCCCCATATCCCCCCTCCCCTATATCCCCCTCTCCCGTATCACCTGATCACTGCCTGATGTCTAACCATGCATGCTTCATTGTGTATCGCAGGACCAAACGTCCAGGCACCCATCCCCGCAGATGCAGACCGCCCGCAGGATGCCCCTCCGAGACCACGGGAGACGGAGAGACCCGCACCCTCCAGCATGCGACGCCCGCAGGATGCCCCTCGGAGACCACGGGAGACGGAGAGACCCGCACCCTCCAGCATGCGACGCCCGCAGGATGCCCCTCGGAGACCACGGGAGACGGAGAGACCCGAACCCTCCAGCATGCGACGCCCGCAGGATGCCCCTCGGAGACCACGGGAGACGGAGAGACCCGAACCCTCCAGCATGCGACGCCCGCAGGATGCCCCTCGGAGACCACGGGAGACGGAGAGACCCGAACCCTCCAGCATGCGACGCCCGCAGGATGCCCCTCGGAGACCACGGGAGACGGAGAGACCCGAACCCTCCAGCATGCGACGCCCGCAGGATGCCCCTCGGAGACCACGGGAGACGGAGAGATCCGAACCCTCCAGCATGCGACGCCCGCAGGATGCCCCTCGGAGACCACGGGAGACGGAGAGGCCTGGAGCAACAGGGAGACGACACCCCCGTCACGTGCGGGAGCGACCACCCAGCGATGAGGGGGGCAGCCACAGGCCCCCGTCACATCCGAGCCAGGACACCACTACCCAGGACACCACTACCCAGGACACCCCTACCCGGGACAGCACTACCCGGGACAGCACTACCCAGGACACCCCTACCCGGGAAGACGAAATACCGGACAGTGACTCAGAGTGGATGGGTGGAGACGAACCCCCACCCCAAAGTGCCATGGACTCAGAGTGGGACGAAGAGCACGACACAACGCCACTGCTGTCACCAACACCCTCCACCATCGCAGAAACACTCACCACGGTTGGGCACTTTAGTGATGAGGCGTCTGGTACACTCACTGGTGCGCACAACACAGCCGTCCCGGTACAGCAGGTGGAGGTAGGAGCAGCAGAGGGACCGGGCGGTCGGAGGGCAGCCCAGGCCAAGCGAACATCTGCCGCCCAGATGGATCCCGGGTTCCTGCAGTTACCACACCCACACATAGATCCGATGCAACCACCGACACGGAGACGAGCGAATAGGGTGACGGGTGGCTTGCGGCGGCTGCGGTCGCAGGTGGAGGAGTCCACCCGCGTCCAGGAGCTGGGAGTGGTGCCGGTCATGCGTGCCACCCAGGCTGACACCGCACGGGTGGCGTCCGCGGTGGAGGCAATGGGTGCAACGGTGTCAGACATGGGGAACGGTTTGCGAGGCCTGGGGCCTTCCGTGCAGGCGGCGTCTGTGGCCCAGGAAATGGCTGCCCTCTCACAGGAGGCCATGAGCCAGTGCCAGCGCCAGATGTCAGAGGCGCTCAACGCCATAGCCCAGTCTCAGCAGGCCATGGCCCAGTCTCAGCAGGCCATAGCCCAGTCTCTGCAGGCCATGGCCCAGTCTCTGCAGGCCATGGCCCAGTCTCAGCAGGCCATTGCTGAGGGCATCGGCGCCAGTGGCCATGTGCGAGCTGGCGTCGCACTGTCGCAGACAGGGTTCGACAACCCCCTGGGCTCCATGGCTGCAAACCTGCAGACCCCTGTCGATACCAGCACGGGCCTCCAGGACTGGCAGCGCCAGATGTCGGGGGCGCGTCGGATGGCCAGTCCGTTCGCATCCCCCACCCATGTAGAGGCCTGGGGGCCATCGGGCACCCCGAGGGAGGAGGAGGTGGTGTGGTCCGTCCCGGCTCCCTCTGTAGGGGAGGTCCCGGTACACCGCGACACCTCGGACTCCCCCCCTTCCGTCCCAGGTGCATCGGGTGGGCAACGGGCAGGACAGGCTGGCAGCTCGCCATCCCAGTCGCCCGGGCCGCAGCCTGGCCCATCTAGGCCAGGACGCCCCAGGAAACGGCCGCCAAAGGGATCCAGTGTCAGAGGGCAGGAATCACAGGAGTCCACCTCCAGTTCTGCTGTACCGTCTGGGGAACCACGTAGACGTAGTCAAAGGGCCCGTAAGGCCAAACAATTAGACACTGAGTAAGTTGGCACGGGTGCAGGGCACAGATGAGTTTTAGGCGCTAGGGCACGTGCATGAACTCCTTTGGTTATTAAAGTCAATGTTACACCTACCGAAGCTGCCTTTGTGCTCTGTCCAAAGTGTGCGGGGGTGTCATGTACGTTGAGCGCAAGTGTGTGTGTGAGGGGTGGTCTTACCTCAGCCCCAGGTGAGTCTGCCCCCTTCCCCCTGGGCCGCCATCAACATCCCCCGGGCAGAGGACGGGACCGTGCGCTGCAGTGTCACAGCCGCATGCAGGGATGGTCCGGGTGGATGGTGGTACTGTGGCCATGGGTCAGACATAGTCCAACGATGTAGAGCCAGGAGCTCATCGGAGGCGGGCTGTCATCATTCTCCATGGCCTGCGATAGACACGCGTCCACCCGCAACTGGGTGAGCCCGGCCCGTTGTGCCGCCGGTGGATCGGCAATTGGGAGTGGGGGGGTGGTGTGCATGCGGGTGGGGTGTGTGGGGTTGGGGAGGGGGGTGATGGTGCTGGGTGGATGGATGGGTGGGGGGTGTGGGTGGTCGGCTGTTGTCATGGTGTGCGGTCTGTGGCCATACTACCCGATTCCCACGCCCATCTAGTCAGTGAAGCG